>NC_057804.1:244339754-244637914 GCF_018294505.1 Triticum aestivum
GCCGCCGTCCCAGACGCCGCGCTCCTCCGCCCTCCTCTGCCCGATTCCGCTGGATCGGGAGGGGGCCGCCCCAACGACGCCGCCCCGTGCTCGGCTTCCACCTCGGGCCGCCGCACGCCGCCACCGACTCCGGCCACCACGAGCCTCCCCGCACCCACTGCCAGTGCCCTACACCACCCGATGTGAGCCGCGCACCTCCTCTCTTCCCCTCGCCCCATGCTCGTTCCCTCCGCTGCTCGTCGCTCCCGACTGCCCCGACGATGCTCCGTCGCGTCGCGCCCCCGCAGTCGACGTCCTTGCCGCGCTCGGCGCCCGCCCGTGTCGTTCGCGCCCACGGCCGCGCCAGCAGCGCTCCCCTGCAACCTGCGTCGGTGCTGCCCGCGGCGGCCACCGCAGCTCTCGTACGCACCCGCACGACGCAACCTCGCCCCGCCTGCGTTCGCGCTGCTGCTGCCTCCCTCCTACGCCGGCGCTCTGCTCCTGCGCCGCGCCGGACGACCGCGCTCAGCCGCTCCAGCCGATGCTGCTCACCCCAGGCGCCGTCCCGCCTCCGCCCTGCCGCCCTGTTCCGGCCAGCGCCATCGCGGTCCTTGGCCGCCGGAGCCCGTACCCGGCTCCCCCCCATCGCTCGGGCAGGCTACGGCCTCGGGCACGGGCACCACACCCGCTGCCGCTAGCACCGGCGCCCGCTAAGGCCCCCTGACCCAATGACATGTGGGGCCTAGCCCCTGGAACGTTTATAAAAAAAAGATTAAAAGAAAATAATAAAAACATTAATTAATTAATTGGTTAATTAAATTAATTAACTTAACTAATCCTGATTAGATTATCCTAATTACTAATTAAACTAATTAATCTGTTTTGGTTAATCTCAGACAATGACGAACGGGACCCACACGTCAGTTGACCAGTCAACTCTCTGTTGACTGCTGACGTCATGCTGATGTCATGATGACGATGACGTCAGCATGCACTATTCTGGATAAGGTTAGAATTAAATAATTAAATAAATTCTAAAAATGATTAAAACTTTAGAAAATCATATAAAATAAACCGTAGCTCAGATGAAAATACTTTCTACATGAAAGTTGCTCAGAACGACGAGACGAATCCGGATACGCAGTCCGTTCGTCCGCCACACACCCCTAACCTATCGAACTCACAACTTTCCCCCTCCGGCTCCTTCGCCCGAAAACATGAAACACCGGGGATATTTTCCCGGATGTTTCCCCCCTTAACCGGCATCACCTCATACCACGTTAGGTCACGCCTAGCATCATTACTTGTCTTGTCATGCATCGATATGCATCTGTTTACATGGTATTCATTGTTTCTTCCCCCCCTCTTCTCTCCGGTAGACTACGAGACCGACGCTGCTGCTGCCCAGTTCGACTACGGAGTTGACGACCCCTCTCTCTTGCCAGAGCAACCAGGCAAGCCCCCCCCTTGATCACCAGATATCGCCTATTCTCTTCTATACTGCTTGCATTAGAGTAGTGTAGCCTGTTACTGCTTTCCGTTGATCCTATTCTGATGCATAGCCTGTCATTGTTGCTACAGTCATTGATACCTTACCCGCAATCCTAAATGCTTAGTATAGGATGCTAGTATTTTCATCTGTGGCCCTACATTCTTGTCCGTCTGCCGTGCTATACTATCGGGCCGTGATCACTCGGGAGGTGATCACGGGTATATACTATATACTTTATACATGATACATGTGGTGACTAAAGTCGGGTCGGCTGGTGGAGCACCCGCGAGTGGATCCTTGTGGCAGAGCGACAGGGCAGGTTGAGACCGCCTAGGAGAGAGGTGGGCCTGGCCCTGTTCGGCGTTCGCGGATACTTAACACGCTTAACGAGATCTTGGTATTTGATTTGAGTTGGCTACGAGCTTATACGCACTAACCATCTACGCGGGAGTAGTTATGGGTATCCCGACATCGTGGTATCAGCCGAAGCACTTCAGACGTCAGCGATTGTGCGGCGCGCGCCGGATTGGACTGGAACGCCTGCTAGGCTAGGTCTGCTTCCGGCCGCCCTCGCAACGTGCAGGTGTGCTATGGGCGATGGGCCCAGACCCCTATGCGCTTAGGTTTAGACCGGCGTGCTGGCCTCTCTGTTTTGCCTAGGTGGGGCTGCGACGTGTTAATCTTTCGCGGCCGGGCATGACCCAGGAAAGTGTGTCCGGCCAAATGGGATCGAGCGTGTTGGGTAAGTTGGTGCACCCCTGCAGGGAAGTTAATCTATTCGAATAGCCGTGATCTTCGGTAACAGGACGACTTGGAGTTGTACCTTGACCTTATGACAACTAGAACCGGATACTTAATAAAACACACCCTTCCAAGTTCCACAGACAACCCGGTGATCGCTTTTCTACAGGGCGACGAGGAGAGGATCGCCGGGTAGGATTATGCTACTGAGATGCTACTTGGAGATGCTACTTGGAGATGCTACTTGGAGGACTTCAATCTACTCTCTTCTACATGCTGCAAGACGGAGGCTGCCAGAAGCGTAGTCTTCGACAGGATTAGCTATCCCCCTCTTATTCTGGCATTCTGCAGTTCAGTCCACTGATATGGCCCTTTACACATATACCCATGCATATGTAGTGTAGTTCCTTGCTTGCGAGTACTTTGGATGAGTACTCACGGTTGCTTTCTCCCCCCTTTTTCCCCTTTCCTTTCTTTCTGGTTGTCGCAACCAGATGCTGGAGTCCAGGAGCCAGACGCCACCGTCGACGACGACCCCTACTACACCGGAGGTGCCTACTACTACGTGCTGCCCGCTGACGACGACCGGGAGTAGTTTAGGAGGATCCCAGGCAGGAGGCCTGCGCCTCTTTCGATCTGTATCCCAGTTTGTGCTAGCCTTCTTAAGGCAAACTTGTTTAACTTATGTCTGTACTCAGATATTGTTGCTTCCGCTGACTCGTCTATGATCGAGCACTTGTATTCGAGCCCTCGAGGCCCCTGGCTTGTATTATGATGCTTGTATGACTTATTTTATTTGTAGAGTTGTGTTGTGATATCTTCCCGTGAGTCCCTGATCTTGATCGTACACATTTGCGTGTATGATTAGTGTACGATTGAATCGGGGGCGTCACAAGTTGGTATCAGAGCCGACTGCCTGTAGGAATCCCCTTTCCAACTCCTTGGCCGAAGTTGAGTCTAGTCATTGCAAAAACTTTTACTAACTTGGATGTGTGCCTTACGGGCCCACGTCGCCATTGGGTGGTATTAGGATCTTTTACTCCTCGTCTATATTCTGGGACTCTGAATCTCTCTTCTATTCGGGTTAAATGATTTTTCTAAAATCTAACTTTAGGTTCTCGAAAACGCTTTCTCCCGGAGAGCCCCTTCAGTCCGGATGATCACCGACTGCACCAGAAGATTTCGGAGATACTCTTTGATATTCTCTCGAGACTTTGTGCCCATCACTTTTGCTATTCCCGACCACCGTTAAATCCGTATGGAAAACTACTTACACTTGCCATTCATACGATCATCCCCCATTGATCTTGTTATTACAAGATACCCCGAAGTTTTCTCTATTGTTCCGAGAATACTTTGTGCCTACTGCCTAGCAGTTCTTTGCCACATGGATACCCCTTCAAATAATTTCTCGCACTTATCGAGTATCCACTCATCCCCAGTTGATTCATGTATTTCACAAAAGTCTTCGAAATGCCATTCGATCTTCCGAAAATCCCGAGCAGCCTATTCCTCTTGAAATTCTTGCTTGCTTGCATTATGGTTAGTCCCATAAGTCTCATAGTCTTATTGACATTCCTTGTCATTATCATTTTGAGTCTGTTGACTCAATATGTTTGCGAATACCCGCAATCATCATTGATCCTTATAAATTACCTTTCCGGCTGAGCTGCCATTCTTTTAACTGGAATTGGTTCTCGACCAATCCAATTGTCGTTGATTGTACCCTAAGGCTATTCAACTTATCCATCCCTAATCAGAGCATTGCTTCTGATCCCTTGATTTGGAAATCATAATTCCTTGGCATTTGACAATTGAGTTAGTCAGTTGTTTCTATAATTTGATCTCCTTGCATTCTTCTTCCTCTAGTTGAGTACCAATGCTCACGTCAGATCCCTTGTGGACCACCAGATCCTTTGTTGGATTTTATCTGACAACGCCCTTCATATTCAATAACCTTGTGAGCCTTTCCTCTGATACATAATGCCTTTGGTAAATTGTATCCTCTGCTTTCTCAACCATGCTCTGCCTTCGAGCTTGAGTTAATTATTTCTAAAGATTCTGGTATATGATTCCAAGAAGCCCCTATGGGTTGAACATATGCCTTCACTAAACCGTGTGAACCCGAAAGTTTTCATGAATCATACTCTTCTGGTGCTTCGCCAGATAAAATTTCAACACTGCAACTTCATCGAACGTGAGAAGTGAATGAAAGGTTATGCATTGGAGAAGTGGGAGTCGACCTTGAACTTGTGTTCATGCCCATGGACACGATGTAGATCTTATCATTAAAGCTTCTCTTAAATTAATTATTCCTTTGGTATAAGTTCATCTTATATCAGGGATCTGGCCTTTTGCAATCGTGGTTCCGACCATGTTCTCTTTTAAATACCATTTCTCGTGCAAGTTTTAACACTTGTCTTCTGTAGAGCAATACCCCCCGTCCAACCTCTACTTTGATATGTCATCGAGTATTACCCCCCTGGTATCTCGAGATTATCTTAGAACTGCATAACTTCTTATGAGTTCTTCATCAAGTGCTACCTTCCCACTAATTCCAATTTTTCACGGGCTCTGAGTTATTAAACACTCAAAGACACCGATAACTGAACCGAGTCCGCTCTACGATTCAATAACTCTTCAGTAAGCTTCTATAAGTACGAGTTTGTACCCGATCACGCCATTCCTAGCCTGTTTGGCTATATCATTGTCGTGATGATCTTAACTGTGCAACCCGGCCCTTATTCTCGGAGCACCAATTTGCGACGATAGCTAAGCTTACGTCGATTTTCCTCGTCATACCCTTTCACCTTAAACAACAAGCTTGAGTTCGAGTTTGTGTCGTAACTGTGGATCCAATAACCTCTTGCTTCACCATTCCTTTGACTTGATGTCGTCGCTGATTGATTACATCTGCATGAAATCTCTCGACAATTGTGTCGTGATCATCATCAACCTTATGAGCTCTTCCAGGAATTCAAATGAATTCATGATGGGTAATACCATCCTTGCCCCTCGATGATTCATGTTCTCATCGACCACTTTATTGCCTTCCGTCCAACACAACTTGTTCGTGTTTTGTGTAAACCTTGAGATCCCTGCTACCCAGCAGTTGATCTTCCTTACCTCGGAAGTATTACCATCTCTTTTTGTCAAGAATGTGGTGAGAATTTCACCACCTCTTAAGAATTCTTGATATCATAATACTTCTTGCCATCTTCGTTCATTCCTTGGTCCCCGTATTGTTTTCAACCGGAATACCGACAATTGAGCTATGACGTGTGAATTCAAAACTTCTAGCAACCCTATTGCTTTGAAGTGAATGGGCGATAGTTCATTCTAAGTCTTTCGATAATTGAATCACCATTCTAACATTGGCCGTGCAACCCAACCCATATTTCGGGTGCACCGTTCAACCAATGTTTAATTATGTATGTTTTCCTCGAGCAAATCCTATTATATCATTTGATCCAACAAATGTCATCTTCTTGTGCACATTATCGTGGAAATCCATCCGTTTGGAATTCTCGATGAATTGTCGCTGAGCCCATCAGCCACCTTCTCATCCCCTCCTTGGTTTAATGATGAACTATTGCTTCAGAAACCCGCTCCCATAGTTCATTTCTCGAAAATCTTGCAATGTCATTTTGTCAGTTTGTGTTGCACCTTTTCCTCTCGGACCCCTTGAGTTTGAGGTATCATGACACCAATTGGATATGAATCTCGGTCAGATATGATGGTTGGGACAACTTTCCGAGAGTTATGATGTTGATCCTTTGGTGACCCGGTAACCTGATGTCATGCCTAGCACCCCCCCCCCCGGCTGGAGGACCTATCATTATAGATTCCTTTTCAGCAAGGTTATCCGTTCATCCATGAGGAAATTGTAAG
The DNA here is from genome assembly GCF_018294505.1 of Triticum aestivum. Taxonomy (NCBI): domain Eukaryota; kingdom Viridiplantae; phylum Streptophyta; class Magnoliopsida; order Poales; family Poaceae; genus Triticum; species Triticum aestivum. The sequence goes on from NC_057804.1 coordinate 244,345,858, forward strand.
ACTTATTCTACAAGTTATTCCTGATGGATCCTTCGTGTTTCCAAAGTCTGATCTTCACCTGAAGACCATGTCAATGCTATCTCGAAGCATGTCAATGGTACTCCGATTTTCAACAGGAACATTTGAAGCACGATGCTAAATTTTATTTATCATTTATCCTAACACCGTTGTATGGGTAATATCATGAGATTCCTCCCCCTTACCTAAAGAGTTTTCTACATTATATCCTGCCACGGATATCATGCTCTGCTTGTCCTTGGGAAGGATATATCCCTGAAATATGTGTTTAAACACATTTTCCTTTCCATTGTTCTGTTTAATATGATAATCATATTTTACTTTCCATTGGTTTGCTTAACCCTTCTTGTGATCTATATGTAAAACACCTTGGTGTACAACCGTGTCAGAAAGACCCTGTTGCTATTGTTGATGACATTCCGGTAACCACTGATGGATGAGAACTTTGCCTATTGGTCCGCCTCGTTCAACGAGCAGGAAAATGGTTCTCTTCGTCCCTCGCCCTTGGTACCGACGTTGTTGCCGACATAACTGACAGGCTATCCTCTGACATGCCTTGCTTACATGATCGTGCAAGACGTTACCTCCCTTCCTACTCTTAACCCACGTGGTGGGCCCATAACCCACAGTTCCACAGGATCGAAACCTGACTCTCCTATACACCCTGTTGCTAAAGTTATTCCTAGAGCTTGACTTCGTATGTAGTTCACGGGCCACCTGCCTAGTGATCTATTCTGGTATCAGACGCAATACTTATTCCCATTGCTCTGAATCCCTTTCACACTTTGTTTCAGGCACCGAACGATTGCCTACCCGCTCAAAACTTCTCATGATACCTTCTTACTTTGCTCTCGATATTTTTGTAAGTTTCAATTCGAGAGTTACTTTCGCCACCTTCCTCGATGTTATCGACCAGATAGTATACCTGGTAGAGGTCAGTTCTCCCAGAATGTCCACCCTTTATTCTTTAGTAAGTACGACGGACTCCTGTAGAAAGGACACCGACTTCATCGTGATGACTGAAGCACAGGAATGAACCTCTTCGAGAAGAGCAACCAACACCAAGAAGACCCGTTAGAAATTCGTAACCAAATTCCTTCCCCCTTGCTCCCCTCTTAAATCTCGGGACGAGATTTCTTGTAGTGGAGGAGAATTGTGACGCCCGGATAATTAAGCTACAGTAACCCTCTCCTAATGATGCCATGTCACCGCTATCACTGTAGTTAATCTCGCGATGGTTCAAAAATGATCCAAACTTAAAATAAAGACAAATAACAAAAGCTTTTCACATGTCAAAACTAAAATGTTCTAAATGTGACAAATAAATCATATGTAATATTGGTGGTGAAACCACACTTTTATAAAGCGTTTAAATGCACTATAGTAAATAAATAGTAATAAAACAATTATTCAAATGCTTTAAAATAATAAACAATTTAAAAACTATTTTTATTTCAATGCTAAACGGTTTGTGGCAGTGGCATAAATTGTAACACTATTTTAGGTGCCACTTTTGTATTTTTGGAAACTAAAATAAAACAAATAAGAACTAAGAGAATAAATAAAAGAAAAGCAGAGTAGGACTGTAAATAAAAAAAGAAAAAAAAGAAAAGGGAACCCCCCCCCCCCCCCCCCCCGCGCGCTGGGCCTCAGCCCAGCTGGCCATCCAGTCGGCCTGGTTGGACCGGCCCACCCCCACCTCACCTACTAACCCCTGGGGACACCGAAACCCTAGCCCAGTACCCCACTCCTTCCCCCCACGTTCCACTCTCTCCCTCGTCTCCTCCCGATCCCGATCTGGATCGGGCGCCGGCTCCTCTTCGCCGACCGTCGCCGTTCGGAATTCCCCTCCTCGCCGGTCGCCACCGCCGCCTCAAGCCCCGTCATCGGCCGCCGTCCCAGACGCCGCGCTCCTCCGCCCTCCTCTGCCCGATTCCGCTGGATCGGGAGGGGGCCGCCCCAACGACGCCGCCCCGTGCTCGGCTTCCACCTCGGGCCGCCGCACGCCGCCACCGACTCCGGCCACCACGAGCCTCCCCGCACCCACTGCCAGTGCCCTACACCACCCGATGTGAGCCGCGCACCTCCTCTCTTCCCCTCGCCCCATGCTCGTTCCCTCCGCTGCTCGTCGCTCCCGACTGCCCCGACGATGCTCCGTCGCGTCGCGCCCCCGCAGTCGACGTCCTTGCCGCGCTCGGCGCCCGCCCGTGTCGTTCGCGCCCACGGCCGCGCCAGCAGCGCTCCCCTGCAACCTGCGTCGGTGCTGCCCGCGGTGGCCACCGCAGCTCTCGTACGCACCCGCACGACGCAACCTCGCCCCGCCTGCGTTCGCGCTGCTGCTGCCTCCCTCCTACGCCGGCGCTCTGCTCCTGCGCCGCGCCGGACGACCGCGCTCAGCCGCTCCAGCCGATGCTGCTCACCCCAGGCGCCGTCTCGCCTCCGCCCTGCCGCCCTGTTCCGGCCAGCGCCATCGCGGTCCTTGGCCGCCGGAGCCCGTACCCGGCTCCCCCCCATCGCTCGGGCAGGCTACGGCCTCGGGCACGGGCACCACACCCGCTGCCGCTAGCGCCGGCGCCCGCTAAGGCCCCCTGACCCAATGACATGTGGGGCCTAGCCCCTGGAACGTTTATAAAAAAAAGAGATTAAAAGAAAATAATAAAAACATTAATTAATTAATTGGTTAATTAAATTAATTAACTTAACTAATCCTGATTAGATTATCCTAATTACTAATTAAACTAATTAATCTGTTTTGGTTAATCTCAGACAATGACGAACGGGACCCACACGTCAGTTGACCAGTCAACTCTCTGTTGACTGCTGACGTCATGCTGACGATGACGTCAGCATGCACTATTCTGGATAAGGTTAGAATTAAATAATTAAATAAATTCTAAAAATGATTAAAACTTTAGAAAATCATATAAAATAAACCGTAGCTCAGATGAAAATACTTTCTACATGAAAGTTGCTCAGAACGACGAGACGAATCCGGATACGCAGTCCGTTCGTCCGCCACACACCCCTAACCTATCGAACTCGCAACTTTCCCCCTCCGGCTCCTCTGCCCGAAAACATGAAACACCGGGGATATTTTCCCGGATGTTTCCCCCCTTAACCGGCATCACCTCATACCACGTTAGGTCATGCCTAGCATCGTTACTTGTCTTGTCATGCATCGATATGCATCTGTTTACATGGTATTCATTGTTTCTTCCCCCCCTCTTCTCTCCGGTAGACTACGAGACCGACGCTGCTGCTGCCCAGTTCGACTACGGAGTTGACGACCCCTCTCTCTTGCCAGAGCAACCAGGCAAGCCCCCCCCCCTTGATCACCAGATATCGCCTATTCTCTTCTATACTGCTTGCATTAGAGTAGTGTAGCCTGTTACTGCTTTCCGTTGATCCTATTCTGATGCATAGCCTGACATTGTTGCTACATCTGTTGATACCTTACCTGCAATCCTAAATGCTTAGTATAGGATGCTAGTATTTCATCTGTGGCCCTACATTCTTGTCCGTCTGCCGTGCTATACTATCGGGCCGTGATCACTCGGGAGGTGATCACGGGTATATACTATATACTTTATACATGATACATGTGGTGACTAAAGTCGGGTCGGCTGGTGGAGCACCCGCGAGTGGATCCTTGTGGTGGAGTGACAGGGCAGGTTGAGACTGCCTAGGAGAGAGGTGGGCCTGGCCCTGTTCGGCGTTCGCGGATACTTAACACGCTTAACGAGATCTTGGTATTTGATCTGAGTTGGCTACGAGCTTATACGCACTAACCATCTACGCGGGAGTAGTTATGGGTATCCCGACGTCGTGGTATCAGCCGAAGCACTTCAGACGTCAGCGACGGAGCGGCGCGCGCCGGATTGGACTGGAACGCCTGCTAGGCTAGGTCTGCTTCCGGCCGCCCTCGCAACGTGCAGGTGTGCTATGGGTGATGGCCCAGACCCCTGTGCGCTTAGGTTTAGACCGGCATGCTGGCCTCTCTGTTTTGCCTAGGTGGGGCTGCGACGTGTTGATCTTCCACGGCCGGGCATGACCCAGGAAAGTGTGTCCGGCCAAATGGGATCGAGCGTGTTGGGTAAGTTGGTGCACCCCTGCAGGGAAGTTAATCTATTCGAATAGTCGTGATCTTCGGTAACAGGACGACTTGGAGTTGTACCTTGACCTTATGACAACTAGAACCGGATACTTAATAAAACACACCCTTCCAAGTTCCACAGACAACCCGGTGATCGCTTTTCTACAGGGCGACGAGGAGAGGATCACCGGGTAGGATTATGCTACTCGAGATGCTACATGGAGACGCTACTTGGAGGACTTCAATCTACTCTCTTCTACATGCTGCAAGACGGAGGCTGCCAGAAGCGTAGTCTTCGATAGGACTAGTTATCCCCCTCTTATTCTAGCATTCTGCAGTTCAGTCCACTGATATGGCCTCCTTACACATATACCCATGCATATGTAGTTTAGTTCCTTGCTTGCGAGTACTTTGGATGAGTACTCACGGTTGCTTTCTCCCCCCTTTTTCCCCCTTTCCTTTCTTTCTGGTTGTCGCAACCAGATGCTGGAGTCCAGGAGCCAGACGCCACCGTCGACGACGACCCCTACTACACCGGAGGTGCCTACTACTACGTGCAGCCCGCTGACGACGACCAGGAGTAGTTTAGGAGGATCCCAGGCAGGAGGCCTGCGCCTCTTTCGATCTGTATCCCAGTTTGTGCTAGCCTTCTTAAGGCAAACTTGTTTAACTTATGTCTGTACTCAGATATTGTTGCTTCCGCTGACTCGTCTATGATCGAGCACTTGTATTCGAGCCCTCGAGGCCCCTGGCTTGTATTATGATGCTTATATGACTTATTTTATTTGTAGAGTTGTGTTGTGATATCTTCCCGTGAGTCCCTGATCTTGATCGTACACATTTGCGTGCATGATTAGTGTACGATTGAATCGGGGGCGTCACAATACACTTTTCTATTACTTTTGGGACTAACCTATTAACCGGAGGCCCAACCCATATTGTTGTTTTATTGCCTATTTTAGTATTTCGAAGAAAAGGAATATCAAACGGAGTCCAAACGGAATGAAACCTTTGGCAGCGTGATTTTTGGGAAGAATATGTCTTGGAGACTTGGAGTTCACGTCAGAAGATCCTCGAGGAGGCCAGGAGATAGGGGGCGCCCCCCCTACTGGGCATGCCCCCTTGTCTCGTGGGCCCCTCGAGCACCTCCCAATCGACTTCTTTAACCTATATAGTCCCACGTACCCTAAAAACATCCACGGACAAGATAGATCGGGATTTCCGCCGCCGCAAGCCTCTGTAGCCACCATAAACCTCTCGGGAGCCCATTCCGGCACCCTGCCGGAGGGGGAACCCATCACCGGTGGCCATCTTCATCATCCCGGTGCTATCCATGACGAGGAGGGAGTAGTTCACCCTCGGGGCTAAGGGTATGTACCAGTAGCTATGTGTTTGATCTCTCTCTCTCTCTCTCTCTCTCTCTCTCTCTCTCTCGTGTTCTCTCTATGGCACGATCTTGATGTATCACGAGCTTTGCTATTATAGTTGGATCTTATGATGTTTCTCCCCCTCTACTCTCTTGTGATGAATTGAGTTTCCCTCTTGAAGTTATCTTATCAGATTGAGTCTTTAATTTGAGAACACTTGATGTATGTCCTGCCGTGTTTATCTATGGTGACAATGGGATATCACGTGCCACTTGATGTATGCTTTGGTGACCAACTTGCGTGTTCCGTCCATGAACCTATGCATAGGGGTTGGCACACGCTTTCTTGACTCTCCGGTAGAAACTTTGGGGCACTCTTTGAAGTACTTTGTGTTGGTTGGATGAATCTGAGATTGTGTGATGCATATCGTATAATCATGCCCATGGATACTTGAGGTGACAATGGAGTATCTAGGTGACATTAGGGTTTTGGTTGATTTGTGTCTTAAGGTGTTATTCTAGTATGAACTCTATGATGGATCGAGCGGAAAGAATAGCTCTATGTTATTTTACTACGAACTCTTGAATAGATCGATCAAAAAGGATAATTTTGAGGTGGTTTCGTACCCTACCATAATCTCTACGTTTGTTCTCCACTATTAGTGGCTTTGGAGTGACTCTTTGTTGCATGTTGACGGATTGTTTTATGATATGTCTATGTTATTATTGTTGAGAGAACTTGCACTACTGAAAGTATGAACCCTAGGCCTTGTTTCCTACCATTGCAATACCGTATACGCTCACTTTTATCATTAGTTACCTTGCTGTTTTTATATTTTCAGATTACAAAAACCTATATCTACTATCCATATTGCACTTGTATCACCATCTCTTCGCCGAACTAGCGCACCTATACAATTTACCATTGTATTGGGTGTGTTGGGGACACAAGAGACTCTTTGTTATTTGGTTGCAGGGTTGCTTGAGAGAGACCATCTTCATCCTACGCCTCCCACGGATTGATAAACCTTAGGTCATCCACTTGAGGAAAATTTGCTACTGTCCTACAAACCTGTGCACTTGCAAAACCAACAACGTCTACAAGAAGAAGGTTGTGTAGTAGACATCAAGCTCTTTTCTGGCACCATTGCCGAGGAGGTGAGTGCTTGAAGGTATATCTTTAGATCTTGCAATCGAATCTTTTTGTTTCTTGTTTTATCACTAGTTTAGTTTATAAAATAAAACTACAAAAAAATGAATTGATTTGCCTCATACGCTTTATCTTTTTAATATCTTTGGTGAGAATGATGGAAAGGAAAATTGTGCTCAAGTGCTAGAAGAAGAATGCATTAAAATGCTTGGTACTAAATCTTTGATTGATGAGCATGATTGCAATGTTGTTAGTATGAATTCCTTGAATATCCATGATGCTAATTATATGCAAAGCCACAAGCTTGGGGATGCTACGTTTGATGAAGATGATATGTTTAGTCCCCCAAGTTTTGATGAGAATATTTATTATTATGAAAGCATGCCTCCTATTTATGATGATTATATGGATGAAAGTGGGTTTGGAAGAGTGTCAACTTTATTTAGTGATGAATCCACTATTTTGGAAGAGGTTCCAATTGATTATGAGAACAAAGTTGCTATCTATGATGATTATTGTGATGACTTGTATGCTATTAGGAATAATGATAACCATGAAAATTGTCATCATGATTTTAGTTTTCAATTGGATTATGCCTCACATGATGATAATTATTTTTGTTGAGTTTGCTCCCACTACTATTCATGAGAAGAAATTTGCTAATGTGGAGAGTAGTAAATTTTCTATGCTTGTGGATCATGAAAAGAATTCTTTAAGTGTTGGTTATATTGTTGAATTCATTCATGATGCTACTGAAAATTATTATGAGGGAGGAACATATGCTTGTAGGAATTGCCATAATATCAAGTTTCCTCTCTATGTGCTTAAAATTTTGAAGTTATGCTTGTTTTACCTTCCTATGCTAGTTGATTATTGTTCCCACAAGTTGTTTGCTCACAAAATCCCTATGCATAGGAAGAGATTTAGGCTTAAATGTGCTATTAATATGCTTCATGATGCTCCCGTTATGTTTCAATTCGTATCTTTTATGTGAGCATCATTGCCATCATCATGCCTAGCTAGAAAGGCATTAAAGAAAATCACTTGTTGGGAGACAACCCAATATGTATCCTTACTGTTTTTGTGTGTCCACATGATTATTCTACTATAGTAATCATGTTTTATAGCTTTTGTTTCAATAAAGTGCCAAGTAAGACCTTTAGGATAGCTTACGGTGATAGTTTTGTTGATCCTGCTGAGAATCAGAAACTTTTGCACCCAGTAAATTAGTTTTGTTAATTCATATAAACATGCTGCTGATCTGATTATTTTTGCTTTGGATTGGTACACAAATTGCTTAGTACTTCCTAATTTGGTAGAATTTTTGGAGTTCCATAAGTATACGTTTGATACAGATTACTACTGACTGTTCTGTTATTGACAGATTCTGTTTTCTATGTGTTGTTTGCTTATTTTGATGAATCTATGGCTAGTATTAAGTGGTATAAACCATAGATAAGTTGGAGTACAGTAGATATTACACCAATATGAATTTAGAATGAGTTCATTAAAGTACCTAAGTGGTGGTTTTATTTTCTTATACTAACGGAGCTTACGAGTTTTCTGTTGAGTTTTGTGTTGTGGAGTTTTCAAGTTATGGGTAAAGATTCGATGAACTATGGAATAAGGAGTGGCAAGAGACTAAGCTTGTGGATGCCCCATGAACCACAAGATAATATTCAAGAATAGCCAAAAGCCTAAGCTTGGGGATGCCCCGGAAGCATCCCCTCTTTCGTCTTCGTTCATCGGTAACTTTACTTGGAGCTATATTTTTATTCACCACATGATATGTGTTTTGCTTGGAGCGTCATTTTCTTTTGTTAGTATTTTCTTGATGTTATTTAGAATAATGTTTTGCATCTTTATTTTCAATAAAAAAGTCAAGGATAGCCTTTGCCATGCTTATTTTGCTAGTATACATGTTGCTGTTTGAAAACAGAAAGTTTACCGCTGTTGCAAAAAATTCCCTAGAAAATTCAGAGAATGATATAATGTTGAAACTTTTTGCATAATGAGATCTTATAAATCTTCTACAGCATAGTATTTTTCTCATAATTTTTGGAATTAGGGAAGTATGATGAATCTTTCATTCTTTACAGACTGTACTGTTTTGACAGATTGCTGTTAAGTTTGCATTGTTTGCATATGTTTGCTTGTTTAATGATTCTATTTGAGGATAGGATTATTGAATATGCAGAGACATTTAGTATGCAATGTGGAATAATAATTTTAGTGATTTGTTACAGTAGAAAATGGTAAGGTTTTGCATTGGTTTATACTAACCTATCTCACGAGTTCTTGTTGAGTTTGGTGTGAATGAAGCTTATGATAAAAAGAGAAACCATGATATGAGAGCAATTAAGGAGACATAAAAGCTCAAGCTTGGGGATGCCCAAGGCACCCCAAGATAATATTTCAAGAAGTCTCAAGCATCTATGCTTGGGGATGCCCCGGTAGGCATCCCACCTTTCTTCTTCAACCATTATCGGTTAGTATCAGTTGAGCCTAAATTTTTGCTTATTCACATGAGTTGTGTTATCCTTGCAATGTCATTTTATTTTGCCTTGCTTGCTGTTTGAATACAATACCAAGATCTGAAATTCTTAATGAGAGAGAGTCTTCATATAGTTGCATAATTATTTAGCTACTCATTGATCTTCACTTATATCTTGTTGGAGTAGTTTGTCATTTACTCGTGTGCTTCACTTATATCCTATGAGTAAATGGTTGAATGAGTTGATTGTCATAAATCTGAAATTACATATGTCTCATTTGCTTGCCCCATGGGGAGTAATGACTTCACATCTAAGAAGTAGAGGTTGTAAATTTATTGAAGGTTAGCGAGCATTGTATTGGTCAATTGAACAATTCATGAAAGAATATTGAAGGAAGAGAGATTCCACATATAAATACCCTATCCTAGACATCTTTTATAATTGGGAGCACTCATTAAGTATGACATGCTAAAGTGTTGATGTTGGATAAGGAAGACAACGTAATGGTTTATGTTTTCCGACATCTCAGTTAAAGTATATTGTCATGGATCATTCAAAAATGTTGAGCTTGCCTTTCCCCCTCTTGCTAGCCAAAATTCCTTGCACCAAGTAGAGATACTACTTGTGCTTCCAAATATCCTTAAACCCAGTTTTGCCATGAGAGTCCACCATACCTACCTATGGATTGAGTAAGATCCTTCAAGTAAGTTGTCATCGGTGCAAGCAATAAAAATTGCTCTCTAAATATGTATGATATTTTGGTGTGAAGAAAATAGCTTTATATGATCTTGTTATGGAAGCAATAAAAGCGACTGACTGCATAATAAAGGTCCATATACAAGTGGCAATATAAAGTGACATTCATTCGCATTAAGATTTTGTGCATCCAACCCTAAAAGCGCATGACAACCTCTGCTTCCCTCTGCGAAGGGCCTATCTTTTACTTTATGTCTTCTACTTTATGCAAGAGTCAAGGTGATCTTCACCTTTCCCTTTTTCATTTTAGCTTTTGGCAAGCACTTTGTGTTGGGGTGATCCTGATATATATATCCAATTGGATTTAAGTTAGCATGAACTATTATTGTTGACATCACCCAAAGGTGAATACGTTGGGAGGCAACACTATAAGCCCCTATCTTCCTTCGTGTTCGATAAAAACTCCATAACCATTAATATTGCGTGAGTGTTAGCAATTGTAGAAGACTATATGATAGTTGAGTATGTGGAGTTTGCTATTCCTGAAAATAAGATGAATTGCAATTGTTTGATGACTAAGTATGGAGTTTGCTAGTTTTCAAGAAAGTTTACGGTCTATGCTTTGACATGTGAATTGCTTGTTACTTTACCGTGAGAAGTTTTATGAGATGAACTACTGTTATGACATATTATCATGCTAGAAAAGGTGATTGAAATTATCGTTGATCAAACTTGTGCACCTGCTAGCATTCACACTTCATAAATTCTTTCTTTATCATTTACCTACTCGAGGACGAGTAGGAATTAAGCTTGGGGATGCTGATACGTCTCCAACGTATCTATAATTTATGAAGCATTCATGCTATTTTATTATCTGTTTTGAATGATTACAGGATTTATTATACACTTTTATATTACTTTTGGGTCTAACCTATTAACTGGAGGCCCAGCCCATATTGCTGTTTTATTGCCTGTTTCAGTATTTCGAAGAAAAGGAATATCAAATGGAGTCCAAACGGAATGAAACCTTTGGCAGCGTGATTTTTGGGAAGAATATGATCTTGGAGACTTGGAGTTCACGTCAGAAGATCCTCGAGGAGACCAGGAGATAGGCCCCCCTACTGGGCGTGCCCCCCTGTCTCGTGGGCCCCTCGAGCACCTCGCGACCGACTTCTTTCTCCTATATAGTCCCACGTACCCTAAAACATCCACAGACAAGATATATCGGGAGTTCCGCCGCCGCAAGCCTCTATAGCCACCAAAAACCTCTCGGGAGCCTGTTCCGGCACCCTGCCGGAGGGGGAACCCATCACCGGTGGCCATCTTCATCATCCCGGCGCTATCCATGACGAGGAGGGAGTAGTTCACCCTCGGGGCTAAGGGTATGTACCAGTAGCTATGTGTTTGATCTCTCTCTCTCTCTCGTGTTCTCTCTATGGCATGATGTTTCTCCCCCTCTACTCACTTGTGATGAATTGAGTTTCCCTCTTGAAGTTATCTTATCGGATTGAGTCTTTAATTTGAGAACACTTGATGTATGTCTTGCCATGTTTATCTGTGGTGACAATGGGATATCACGTGCCACTTGATGTATGTTTTGGTGACCAACTTGCGGGTTCCGCCCATGAACCTATGCATAGGGGTTGGCACACGTTTTCTTGACTCTCCGGTAGAAACTTTGGGGCACTCTTTGAAGTACTTTGTGTTGGTTCGATGAATCTGAGATTGTGTGATGCATATCGTATAATCATGCCCACGGATACTTGAGGTGACAATGGAGTATCTAGGTGACATTAGGGTTTTGGTTGATTTGTGTCTTAAGGTGTTATTCTAGTATGAACTCTATGATGGATCGAGCGGAAAGAATAGCTCTATGTTATTTTACGACGAACTCTTGAATAGATCGATCAAAAAGGATAACTTTGAGGTGGTTTTGTACCCTACCATAATCTCTACGTTTGTTCTCCACTATTAGTGGCTTTGGAGTGACTCTTTGTTGCATGTTGACGGATTGTTATATGATCTATCTATGTTATTATTGTTGAGAGAACTTGCACTACTGAAAGTATGAACCCTAGGCCTTGTTTCCTACCGTTACAATACCGTTTACGCTCACTTTTATCATTAGTTACCTTGCTGTTTTTATATTTTCAGATTACAAAAACCTATATCTACTATCCATATTGCAGTTGTATCACCATCTCTTCGCCGAACTAGTGCACCTATACTATTTACCATTGTATTGGGTGTGTTGGGAACACAAGAGACTCTTTGTTATTTGGTTGCAGGATTGCTTGAGAGAGACTGAGGGAGTTCCGGACTAGGGGGTGTCCGGATAGCCGAACTATCATCATCGGTCGGACTCCAAGACTATGAAGATAGAAGATTGAAGACTTCGTCCTGTGTCCGGATGGGACTTTCCTTGGCGTGGAAGGCAAGCTTGACGATACGGATATGTAGATTTCCTACCATTGTAACCGACTCTGTGTAACCCTAGCCCTCTCCGGTGTCTATATAAACCGGATGGCTTTAGTCCTTAGGACGAACAACAATCATACCATAGGCTAGCTTCTAGGGTTTAGCCTCCTTGATCTCGTGGTAGATCCACTCTTGTAACACACATCATAAATATTAATCAAGCAGGACGTAGGGTTTTACCTCCATCAAGAGGGCCCGAACCTGGGTAAAACATCGTGTCCCTTGTCTCCTGTTACCATCCGCCTAGACGCACAGTTCGGGACCCCCTACCCGAGATCCGCCGGTTTTGGCACTGACATTGGTGCTTTCATTGAGAGTTCCTCTGTGTCGTCACCGATAGGCTCGATGGCTTCTTCGACCATCATCAACGATGCAGTCCAGGGTGAGACCTTTCTCCCCGGACAGATCTTCGTATTCGGCGGCTTCGCACTGCGGGCCAATTCGCTTGGCCATCTGGAGAAGATCGAAAGCTACACCCCTGGCCGTCAGGTCAGGTTTGGAAGTTTGAACTTCACGGCTGACATCCGCGGGGACTTGATCCTCGATGGATTCGAGCCACAGCCGAGCGTGCCGCACTGTCACGGCGAGCATGATTTAGCTCTGCAGCCGGACAGTACCCTGGAGGCCGCACTCGAACTCGCTCCGATCTTCAAGTCGGAGCCGGCTGCGCAGATCGAGGACGGATGGCTAGACACCGCCTCGGAAGCTGCAACCTCTACGGCGATAGAGCCGAACACTGACCTTGTCCCTCATAAAGCTCGTGACTCCGAGGTGCCGGACTCCTTGCCGGACTCCGAACCTCCCGCGCCCCCTCCGATCGAATCCGATTGGGCGTCGATCATGGAGTTCACCGCAGCGGACATCTTTCAACACTCACCTTTCGGCGACATCCTGAGTTCGCTAAAGTATCTCTCGTTATCAGGAGAGCCCTGGCCGGACTGCGGCCAGGACGGTTGGGATGCGGACGACGAAGAAATTCAAAGCCCACCCACCACCCACTTGGTAGCCGCTGTCGACGATCTAACCGACATGCTAGACTACGACTCCGAAGACATCGACGGTATGGACGACGATGCCGGAGACGAACAAGAACCAGCGCCTACCGGGCACTGGAAAGCCACCTCATCATATGACATATACATGGTGGATATCCCAAAGGATGGGAATGGCGAAGGAACAGAGGAGGATGACCCCTCCAAGAAACAGCCCAAGCGCCGGCGTCAGCGGCGCCGCTCTAAATCCCGCCACAGCAAGAATGAAGATTCCGGCACCGGAGATAACAATACACCGGACAGTGCCGAAGACAACCCACTCCAGCAAGATCCAGCGCAGGAGGATGGAGACGCCAGCCCTCATGAGAGAGCGGCAGAAGAAGAGGTAGAGGATTATATGCCTCCCTCCGGAGACGAAGCAAGCCTCGACGACGATGAATTCGTCGTGCCTGAGGATCCCGTCGAACAAGAGCGTTTTAAACGCAGGCTTATGGCCACGGCGAACAGCCTCAAGAAAAAGCAGCAACAGCTTAGAGCTGATCAAGATCTGCTAGCCGACAGATGGACTGAAGTCCTCGCGGCCGAAGAGCATGAGCTCGAACGCCCCTCCAAAAGCTACCCTAAACGCAAGCTGCTCCCCCGATTAGAGGAGGAAGCGTATGAACCCGCATCACCAGGAGACAATACGGCTGACCGACCACCCCGTGGTCGCGACAGAGAGGCCTCTAGGCCCTTCACTAGACCCGTACCCTGGCATCGCTCGAAAAGCACAAGGCCACAGGGGAACGCTCCGGACTTGCGAGATATATTGGAGGATAAGGCAAGACAATCAAGATCGATCTATGGATCGCGTGGGCGCCCCACGGTACGTGACGACAACCGTCGCGCCGGACACAGTAAGTCCGGCCGGGCCGAACAAAACAGACAAAGCTCTTTTGAGCTCCGTCGTGATATCGCCCAGTACAGAGGCGCCGCACACCCACTATGCTTCACAGATGAAGTAATGGATCATCAAATCCCCGAAGGGTTTAAACCCGTGAATATCAAATCTTACGATGGCACAACAGACCCCGCGGTTTGGATCGAAGACTATCTTCTTCACATCCACATGGCCCGCGGTGACGATCTTCACGCCATCAAATATCTCCCCCTCAAGCTTAAAGGACCAGCCCGGCATTGGCTTAATAGCTTGCCAGCAAAGTCAATTGGGAGTTGGGAAGACCTGGAAGCCGCATTCCTCGATAACTTCCAAGGCACGTATGTGCGACCACCAGACGCTGATGACCTAAGCCACATAATTCAGCAGCCAGACGAATCGGCCAGACAATTCTGGACACGGTTCTTAACAAAGAAAAACCAAATCGTCGACTGTCCGGATGCGGAGGCCCTCGCAGCCTTCAAGCATAACATCCGCGACGAGTGGCTTGCCCGGCACCTGGGACAGGAAAAGCCGAAATCCATGGCAGCCCTTACATCACTCATGACCCGCTTTTGCGCGGGTGAGGACAGCTGGCTAGCACGCAGCAACAACCTCAGCAAAAATTCTGGCAGTCCGGATTTCAAGGACCGGAATGGCAGGTCGCGTCGTAACAAAAGCAAACGCCGCATCAACGGCGACAATAGTGAGGATACGGCAGTCAATGCCGGATTCAGAGGCTCCAAACCCGGTCAGCGGAAAAAGCCATTCAAAAGAACTGCTCCGGGTCCGTCCAATTTGGACCGAATACTCGACCGCTTGTGCCAGATACACGGCACCCCCGAAAAGCCAGCTAACCACACCAATAGGGACTGTTGGGTATTCAAGCAGGCAGGCAAGTTAATTGCCGAAAACAATGACAAGGGGCTGCATAGCGATGACGAGGAAGAGACCCGACCGCCGAACAATAGAGGACAGAAGGGTTTCCCCCACAGGTGCGGACGGTGAACATGATATACGCAACGCACATACCCAAAAGGGAGCGGAAGCGTGCACTCAGGGATGTATACGCGATGGAGCCAGTCGCCCCGAAGTTCAATCCATGGTCCTCCTGCCCAATCACTTTTGACCGAAGGGACCACCCCACCAGCATCCGCCACGGCGGATTCGCCGCATTGGTCTTAGACCCAATCGTCGATGGATTTCACCTCACCAGAGTCCTGATGGACGGCGGCAGCAGCCTAAACCTGCTCTATCAGGATACAGTGTGCAAAATGGGCATAGACCCCTCAAGGATTAAACCTACCAAGACGACCTTTAAAGGCGTCATACCAGGTGTAGAAGCCAATTGTACAGGCTCAGTTACACTGGAAGTGGTCTTCGGATCCCCGGATAACTTCCGAAGCGAGGAGTTAATCTTCGACATAGTCCCGTTCCGCAGCGGCTATCATGCCTTGCTCGGACGTACCGCGTTTGCAAAGTTCAACGCGGTGCCGCACTACGCATACCTCAAGCTCAAGATGCCAGGCCCTAGAGGAGTCATCACGGTCAACGGAAACACTGAACGTTCTCTCCGAACGGAGGAACATACAGCGGCTCTCGCGGCAGAAGTACAATGCAGCCTCTTAAGGCAATTCTCGAGTCCGGCCGTTAAGCGGCCGGACATAGCTAAGCGCGCCCGGAGTAACCTACAACAAGACCACCTGGCACGTTCCGAGCACGCGTAGCAGTGCGGCCCCAACCCCAGCCCCTGCAAAACGTCCAAACAGGTCCTTCGCGTACACCATTACGCTCTGAAGATACCATGGGCATGGGGAGAGGGGCACGACCACAATAAGCCCAGACTGCGGCTCAACCACACCAGGGGCTCTCAAGTGTGTCGTTCTTTTTTTCTTTTTCACCTTTTATTTTTTACCTACAGGACTCCGTTCGTCAGAGGCCCTGTCCGGCAGCAGACCTGCCGAACTCACGATGCAACAGCCAGGGAAGGATCAAAGGCTACAACGAATATACAGGTGGTCTCCATTACGAGCATTTTTATACACCAGTCTGCAGCCTACCCCTGGAGGGGGACATGTTTAACAGTCCCATCCCTTGCTTATCGCACTATTTGTATCGTTCTGCATTCATAGCAGCACTTATTGAATAAAACAATGCAGCACCTTTTTGCTTATAATTGCATTTCTTTTTCATACATATGTTCATTTACGACATATCGCATCTGTACACTTTGGTACGGTTAAAACACACCAGGGGCTTATGGTTCCCGCATCATGGTGTGACAAGTCCGAACACTTTCACAAGTGCGGCACCCCGAACTTATAGCATTATATGCATCGGCTCCGAATCATGTCTTGGGTCAATAGTTGGGTTTGCCCGGCTCCCATGTTCTGGTACCTTACGTTCTGTTGTATTGGCTAAGGTAGCACTGGGAGAACCACTGCGATTGCGCCCCAGTTGAGCTGGGTTAACGCCTCAGTGGAGAAAGCTAAAACTGACCGTAATGATGAGGCGAGAGACGGTCGCTGTTCGAGAGGTTTTTGCGAGTCCTTAAAGACTTATGCCGCTTAGAGCGAGGAGCCGGATCTTGTCCGGCCCAGGCGTGGATAGCG
The DNA here is from genome assembly GCF_018294505.1 of Triticum aestivum. Lineage (NCBI taxonomy): Eukaryota > Viridiplantae > Streptophyta > Magnoliopsida > Poales > Poaceae > Triticum > Triticum aestivum. The sequence continues at coordinate 244,362,674 of NC_057804.1, forward strand.
CCCCAAATTCGGCCTTCCGAAGACTAGGGGCTTCGCCAAAATTTAAAATTATAGAATTCTATGGCTAAGTGAGAGTGTTCAAGCATTATAAGTCCGGTTGCCTTGTTCGCTGTGTTGAGCGCCTCCCTAGATGGACCCAAAAATGGGAACAAGAGTGCTCAAGTTTATCCCGAACACCCCAGCACTCGTGGCATGGGGGCTGAAGCCGACGACTTGCCATCTCTCAGATTTGATAAACAGCCGCACAGAAGGTAATATTTTAAATTAACAAGCGTTCCTTAGCGCATATGAACTAAGTTTTCAGCGCACAGGATAACAAAATGCGAGTCTACTCAAAAATTACATCTTTGGAGCACTCCCCCGCAATAGTGCGGGCGCCCTTCAGCACACTCTTATAATACATCTCGGGCGTGCGATGCTCCTTGCCCTCTGGTGGCGGGTCCGTCACAAGCTTCTGGGCATCCATCTTGCCCCAGTGCACCTTTGCGCGGGCAAGGGCCCGACGGGCACCCTCAATACAGGCGGAGTGCTTGATGACTTCAACCCACGGGCACGCATCCACCAGCCGCCGCACCAGGCCGAAGTAGCTCCCAGGCATGGCCTCCTTAGGCCATAGCCGAACTATGAGGCCCTTCATGGCCTGTTCGGCCGCCTTGTGGAGCTCGACCAGCTGCTTCAGCTGGTCGCTAAGGGGCACCGGATGTCCGGCCTCAGCATACTGAGACCAGAAGACCTTCTCCGTCGAGCTCCCCTCCTCGGCCCGGTAGAATGCGGCAGCATCGGACACGCTGCGAGGAAGATCTGCGAACGCTCCTGGAGAGCTCCGAATTCGGGTAAGCAACAGGTAATTAACACTCACATGCTTACTTTGCATGAAAAATGCCTTACCCGCTGCTATTTTCTTCACCGCCTCAATCTCCTGGAGGGCCTTGTAGGCTTCGGCCTTAGCGGCTTTGGCACTCTCAAGAGCCGTTGCAAGCTCAGACTCTCGAGTCTTCGAGTCACGCTCCAGGCTCTCATGTTTTCTCACGAGATCCTGGAGCTCTTGCTGTACCTCCGCCACCCGCGCCTCCTGTTTCTCTCGCTCGGTGCGCTCTGCGGCCGCATTTCGTTCGGCCGCGGCCACCGCCTCTTTCAGGGTCGCCACCTCGTTAGTGGCCCCTGCAATACCCACGTTATCCTTGTCATTCTTTTTGCAACCAAAATCCTTTTCTGTAAGGTACAATTTTAATAAGGTGTTACTCACCTTCCTTGTCCTCGAGCTGCTTCTTGGCACGGCCGAGCTCGTTCTCGGAACGCTCGAGGTTTTCCTTCAAAGTAATGACCTCCGCAGTCAGTGCGGCAGAGGTCAGCAGCGCAGCCTGCAATCCCATATTGACATATTATTTATGACTCCTGTGTATATCTTTTTTAAGATCCTCAGTCCGGCTTTTCTTTCCGAACACCGAATCGAGCATCAGGGGCTACTGTCTATGCGGTACCATTTTATACATATTGAAATTCTTACCTCAAAGCCTGTTAGAAGGCTGCTGCAGGCTTCGGTCAGCCCGCTCTTGGCGAGCTGCACCTTCTGAATCACCGCACTCATAATAGTGCGGTGTTCCTCTTCGATGGAGGTGCCGTTGAGCGCCTCCAGCAAGTTATCCGGCACCTCCGGTTGGACGGAGGCAGCCGGCGTCACGGTCTTGCCCTTCTTGCGAAGGGGTCGCCCGCCGGACTCCGGAGCCACTGTGGGTTCCGGGGCCGAGTCCGGTGCAAAGTCCGGGAGGTTGTCCTGCGACACCTCCGGGGCCCTCTCCTCCTGGTGGGTCCCTTCCTGGGATCCCACCTCGGCATCGTCCGCATCACGGGGGTGGAGGCCGTCGGAAGGGAATCCATATCCGACGTACCTAAGGACCCGCTCGACGAGGCGGGAAGATCATCCTTAGGCGGACTGCAGGGTTGTATGCGGCATTAGAAAGACATTATGTGGCAAAAAAATAAAAACCTTGAAGTTATTCGGGAGTCCGGATACTTACGATCTCGCCAGGGGCTTGGCCCTTGGGGGCCAGTCCTCGTCGTCGTCACTGTCGTTGGCGGAGCAGTCCGGGGGAAGAGTTTTTCCCTTCTTGGACCCCTCGGCCTCCCTTGTTGGGGAGGCCTTCCTTTTCTTCCCTCCCCCCGCTGGGGGAGAGGATTTCTTCTTCTCCTCCTCGCCTTGGTGGGAGGAGTCGGCCTCGGATTCATCATCCGATAACACCTGAAAACAGGAACTCTTCCGAGTCCCCGTGGCCTTCTTCTTGGCCTTCTTCTCTGGCACCACGTGGGGTGCCGGAGCCAGCAGCACCGTTAGGCGGGCGTCCGCTGGGTCCTCTGGCAATGGGGCCGGACAGATAGTCCGTTCGGCCTTCGCCAGCCAGTCCTGTCAAAGGTAAAGGGAGTTTAGATCTCGCATAGAGTCAAACTATGGAAAACAAGTGGCAAAATCACTTACCTCGTCAGCTGGACGCTGCGAGCGGAATCCGCGATCTTCGGTAGCGGATGCGGGAGCCTCGGCGCCTTTGAACAGCACCTTCCAGACATCTTCGTACATAGTGTCGAAGATCCCACTCAGAGTCTGGTGCTGCGCCGGATCGAACTCCCACATGTTGAAGCCCCGTCGTTGGCACGGGAGAATCCGGCGGATGAGCATGACCTGGACTACGTTGACAAGCTTGAGCTTCTTGTCCACCAGCTTCTAGATACAGGCTTGGAGTCCGGTCAGCTCCTCCGAATCCCCCCAGATCCGGCCGCTCTCTTTCCAGGAGGTGAGCCGTGTAGGGATGCTGGATCTGAATTCGGGGGCCGCTGCCTAATCAGGGTCATGCGGCTCGGTGATGTAGAACCACCCCGATTGCCACCCCTTGATGGTTTCCACGAAAGTGCCCTCCAGCCATGTAACGTGGGACATCCTGCCCACCATGGCGCCTCCGCACTCCGCTTGGCTGCCCTTCACAACCTTCGGCTTGACACTGAAGGTCTTGAGCCACAAGCCGAAGTGGGGCTGGATGCAGAGGAAGGCCTCACACACGACGATAAACGCCAAGATGTTGAGGATGAAATTCGGGGCCAGATCATGGAAATCTAGGCCGTAGTAGAACATGAGCCCCCGGACAAAGGGATAAAGTGGGAAGCCCAGTCCACGGAGGAAATGGGGAAGAAATACTACCCTCTCATGGGGCATGGGGGTGGGGATGAGCTCTCCCTCATTGGGGAGCCGATGCGCGATGTCGCTGGACAAATATCCGGCATCGCGTAGCTTCTGGATCTGCCCCTCCGTGACGGAGGAGGCCATCCACTTGCCTCCTACTCCGTACATAGTTGGAGAAGGTTGAGGTGAGAAGTGCGGACTTGGGCGCTAGAGCTCGAGTTTGCGGAGATGGATAAGCCAAGGAGGAAGAAGGCGCAGGTAAAGGGGTTGGATCTTTATCCCCTTATATGGGCGGACAGAAACATGTGTCCCCACCGGCCTGGTAAAACTCGCTTATCTCCCAAGCATCACAATCAATGGCGCGGTTGGGTTGCCCATGACCGTATTGATGGGAATCCCAGAATAAGGGGAACACGATCTCTGCTTTGACAAGACGTGCCAAGGAAACCGCCTCGCTAAACGCGTGGAGGTGGAACAATAAAAACAATTCAAGTAAAGGCTTGGTAATGGTGTGACGTCACGCCACAAAATACATTAGCAGATTGAACTTGTGTAATATTATTCTCTCTACGGTGGTATGTGGAATTTATTTTGCAGAGCCGGACACTATCCTGGTGTTCACAATCTCCTATAAATTATTCGGAGGAAGAACCCGCCTTGCAATGCCGAAGACAACATGCGCGCCAGACTCGTCATCATTGAAGCCTGGTTCAGGGGCTACTGAGGGAGTTCCGGACTAGGGGGTGTCCGGATAGCCGAACTATCATCATCGGCCGGACTCCAAGACTATGAAGATAGAAGATTGAAGACTTCGTCCCGTGTCCGGATGGGACTTTCCTTGGCATGGAAGGCAAGCTTGGCGATACGGATATGTAGATTTCCTACCATTGTAACCGACTCTGTGTAACCCTAGCCCTCTCCGGTGTCTATATAAACCGGATGGCTTTAGTCCTTAGGACGAACAACAATCATACCATAGGCTAGCTTCTAGGGTTTAGCCTCCTTGATCTCGTGGTAGATCCACTCTTGTAACACACATCATCAATATTAATCAAGCAGGACATAGGGTTTTACCTCCATCAAGAGGGCCCGAACCTGGGTAAAACATCGTGTCCCTTGTCTCCTGTTACCATCCGCCTAGACGCACAGTTCGGGACCCCCTACCCGAGATCCACCGGTTTTGACACCGACAGAGACCATCTTCATCCTACGCCTCCCACGGATTGATAAACCTTAGGTCATCCACTTGAGTATAATTTGCTACTGTCCTACAAACATGTGCACTTGCAGGCCCAACAACGTCTACAAGAAGAAGGTTGTGTAGTAGACATCAATAAGCACCACAATTAGAAACATTCCTTAGGGAAGGCTTTAGGTGAAATATAACCCAAGATAACTCCAATGAAGAGATTGACGAGTTGCAATGGATCTTCTGAACAAAGAGAAAATGATGGGTTTAAACATCTCATTCTTAACAACTTGTGAACCTTGAAACACGAAGGGAAATTGTCAAGAATGACATAACACCACCTGAAAAGATAGGTAGAGAGAATTGCACTTTGAAATGCACGATAAAGAATGCTTGGGCTCCTCCAAGAAAATCTTGAAGAACACTTCGAGAATGAACTAAATCCTTGATGAACCATCATGTAGAGCCTCCATGAAAAACTCAGGTAATAAAAGCATGATAGAAAGAAAGAGAAGTTGAAAACACAAGGTGAAGCCCTGCAATGATTTAGATGGATCTTCACAATGATATAATTTAAATAAGTTGGAGCTCCGGTAAAGAAAGATGGAACCCTTCAAATCGAGGATTTATTCATCATGAAAAAACTCCGAAAAGAAGGAATTAAATCACCTCGATGTAATAAGAATAAGAATTTTGATATGTCTAACCAAATGAACTTGATGAAAGCAATGGATTTGCATACGTCTTATTCTCATCGAAAGGATTAAAGAGAGATATAGCACAAACTTGAGAAGGTCTTCACGAACCACCGGCTGGAATTGGAAACAATGAGTAGATAGATTTGATAATATGGAAGTGGAATGTTCAGTGAACCACCGTAAGGAATAGGGAACAATTGAAGGAAAGAGAGCAAATCACCGGGAAGAAATAGAAAATGACGAAGGTACTTGAGGGAACTGAAACAAGAGAACAAAGAGATCACGAGCTAACTAGAGAATACTTGAACAAAGTACCAGAAGAATATGGAGATGAATGGAGAAACAACAATTTAGAATAATTGGAGGATGAAGCCAAAAACTTAGAACAAAGAAATCTTCTGAAATGATGGCCTTCGGAGAATCAAAACAAAAACAACTCATGCAAAGCATTTGGAACGGCCATGAAAAGAATTTTTGATGACTCGAAACAATTGAGAGGATGGCATGAAGCTTGAACCACGAATCTTTGAGAGAACGGACAAGATTTGGAGGAATCTCTTCCTCGGTCTACAACGTTGAGAATGCCGACGAGGAACACCACCAAATTGTTGAGACACTCCGGAAAATTATAAGAGAAAAGGTTGGGCCAAAGATGAAAAGAATCTGAAAGCGACCTTGGAGGAGGCATCCGACTGATGAAAAGTTCATTCTTACGTCAAACTTTGAAAACAATTTAAGAATAACTCTGGAAAAATTAGAAGAGTCAGGTAAGATCCTGGGAAAAGATCTGTGGGTTAGGGCGCACTCAAAGGAACACCGTTGAATGATTACTTGAAAGGGAGATTGCACCCGTTGATTTAAATGGCTTGAATGAGGTATCAACCTCGAAATAACTTGAACGGATTAAGAATGGAAACATGAATCTTCTGAGATATCTTCTAGACTCCAGATATGAATAGAGGTGAATAAATAAGAGATACTTGGATAAGAAATTGCCACATGGGAAATCATGTGAAACAAAAGGAAGAGATGTGATTAACACCGAAGCTTGAATTGACTCCACCGGAAAAGAAAAGAGAATGAATAATGATAAACTTGAAGCTCCTGAGCATCTTCACAAGGAAACACCGGATAAGAACATTGAAGGGAGAAAAAACTGGATAGACTTCTCATGAATAAAATGGATACTTGGTTAAGATATATGAGTCTTTGAAGTAAAGGGTGGGATGGTGGAAAAAATAAAGACAACTTGGGATGGATGAAACAAACACTATTGCGAAGAACTAAGAAATGATCTAGCAAATATTGAAAGGATATGATTAACTTGAAGAGAAGCACACTGATTAAAAAGGATTGACATGACAGTCTCAATGACCAAAAGGATTAGCACTCCCATAAAAATATGAGAACACCGATTAGGAAAAGGTATGGAATCAACACTTGACATTGAAGCAACTCGAATACCAGCACTCAAAACAAAACAAAGGATTTGGCTTGCAGAATAATTCGAAAACAAACATATGATAGAGATTTCGTTCGAAGTTTTTTGTGGTGGGGCCCACACGGGCTCGATCATAGAGCACCATCATGTACAAGGCAGTGCACATGACATACGATGCGTCCCCAGCATAGCCAAGGACTCTTTAAGACACAACGAGACAATTGTAAAACCAACCGTGGACAAGCGGACCACTAGACGTCAAACCGCAATCTCACGCCATGCATCTGTCAGAAAGATATCCTAGCTAACTATTTGAATTCCCACCTATGGACTCCTGGAACTTTCTGGTTATGCAATCTGGTGTTGGGGATACAGGGAGGCACAAATATATCACACAACTAACAAATCCTATGGACTCCCGGAAATTTCTCTATGTTGTCTGTACTCCTATCCAGGTATAGGCATCTGAAGCACTATAGATATATATTCACCACTCATTAATTTGTATCCTTCCACACTATAGTACAGATTAATTAACCATGGATCTGCTCTAACAAAATTTCAAAAAGAGAGAATATGGTGGAGATCAGTTACCGGATAGAGGAAATATCGGTTCCAGAATATAAAATTTAAAGGCAAGTGTTGCCAATCTGAAATCAAAAGATCCTTGTGACAATTTATCATACCAGTGTGACATGTATGTTGTTATGCGAGATGGTGAGGAGGCCAGCCATGGACTTGTGGCCTGGTGGAGTCGCTACTCATGGCTGGACTAGCTGTGCATACTCATCTTGGTCTGCCGCAGTCGTTGGATGCGGCCGACGAGGGCACCAGGCCAGCCGCCAAGCCGCACGGAGACGAGGGACTCACCCCACCGCACACAGCCGAGAGGCCTCCACAATGCTACGTCCTCTCTCTTTCACGCTGTTGCAGGACACCGAAGGCACCCATACCTATCGGCTGCTCGCGGCCAAGACCTCTAGCCGCTACCGCCCGCAATTAGAAACTCCAGGAGCCCACGACTAAAAGAATAACTGTCCACGCGTATGCCAAAACAATAAATTACATCGGCCGACAGTGGTAAGGGTCAAAAATTTACTTCGGTGGGGGCTAGATCCTGTAAGAAAAAAAAAGGTGAGCGGTGGAGGTGCCAGTGCGATCAAATCAATTAAACTTCTGGCTAGGGTTGACTGAGTGAGGAATAACTTATTCTTCACCCTGGGTCTTAAATAGACTATATATACATCTAGCTTATTCTGCTTCGCGAAACAGAATATTATTCTGTTACGCTACTTGAACTGGCGGTTTGAGGCGGTTGTACTGATGATTTTCGAGCGGTTGAACTGATGCTTTCAGTTCTGTTTAATAGATCGTGTTCTTTAGTTCAATTTTTTTTTGCAATTTTTTTGTCGGAACGGGGCATGTAATATATCATTGGAAGGCTCTTGACAACTATATTTCAAGTATATTGAATGTTTTTGCAAAATCATTATGTTTTAAGAGCAGTTTTGAAAAAACATTTTTTCAAAACTGAAAACGTGAATCGTATTTTGGACTCAATTTTCAAACGGTTTGTTGGAATAGAGAAAATAAGATGGAGTTGGAAAGATGGTGAAAATACGCATCTTCCACATATATATTGTTTTTTCTAATTCTATATGACTTAAAAGTAATTTGAAAAACGGTGAAATTCTGGGCGAAACATATTTTCATGGTTTTTTGCAAACGGTTTGTCAGATTGACGCAAATGATATGGCGTTGGAAAGCTATGGAAAATGTGGAAAATGCGCAACTTTTTTGTATCGAAATGTTTTTTCTAATTCCTTACGGTTTAAAAACAAATTCAAATACGGTCAAATTTGATTTCGAACGTATTTTTAAAGTTTGTAGAAATGAGGCAAATAATATATCGTTGGAAAGATATCGAAAATACGAAACTTAGTCATGTTGAACGTTTTCTCAAATTCGCAACCGTTGAAGAGTAATTTGGATTACAGTGAGATCCATCGTGCTGTTTTTCGGTCAAAAAAACAGAGTACTTGTACTGATCTACGTGTGCGTTTGTACTGATATCTTTGGAGTGTAATTTTGGAAGGTTCCGAAAAAGAGTACTTGAACTGATGTTTGCATGGGTTTGTACTAAGCGTGTTTTCACTAACTAGACTTTGCTCTGTTTTGGGTAATATTTTTTGCTCGTAAATTTTCAACAGTTTATTGTATCGTCGCCTTTGTACTTGAATGGTTTACATTATCGAACTGAATGATATTTTTTTCAAAAAGAAAATGTTTTTTATTCTTTTTTTGAACTAAACATTTTTTTACAATGATTTTCAGGACTTCTCTTATTTTATGACTTGTACTTTTCTCGTTTGAATTGAATGGGGTTTCTTTTTGCTTGAACTTTTGCAAGTTGAATTTCTGTCATTTCTTTTATTCCGAACGGAGCACCATTTTTAACTTGTACTGATCAATATTTTTAATTCAACCATTTTTCTTTGTAGAACGGATGAGTATATGTTCTGGAAAAAGAGTACTTGAATGGATGTATGTATGGTTTTGTAATGAGCGTGTTTTCACATACTAGACTTTACTCCGTATTTTTGGTATAAATTTCCCGTTTTCTTTTGAACTCACCATTGTTTTGCGACGATATTCTGGACTTCTCTCATTTTACTTGAACCTTTACCATTTTGAATTTGGATGGTTTTTTTGTTTGAGCTTTTTTTCAAACTTATGTGAGACATCGTGTTGAACTTTTTTCTGTACTTATATGCTAGTAATAATAGAACATTTCCCATATATTTTTTGTCCATTCGTGGATATCAACCAAAATAGGAAGGGTGGAGCACTATCGAATATGTGGGAGCACAAACATCCTCACCATAACAAATCGAAGAGGCAACTGTAACATATTTTTGCACATACAAGCCTACACAAAATTTACCGTGTACTTGCATACTAGACCCATCATGCTGTTTTTTCGTCAGAATAAACAGAGTACTCGTACCGATCGCGATGCGTGTGTTTGTACTAATTTCTAAACCTTCTAAGTTTGCAACGGTTTACGGTATCATCGTCCCCGAACTTGCATGTTTATATCATTGAACTGAATGACAATTTTTTTCTCAAAAAGAGGAATGTTTTGTGTTTTTTTTAACTCAACATTTTTTTGTAGCAATGTTCTGGACTTCCCTCATTTTATGACTTGAACTTTTACCATATGAATTTCCATGTGGGTTTCTTTTTGTGTGTGCTTCTTTTCCTAAACTTATCTGGGACATCGTGTTGAACTTATATTTTTTTAATTGTGAACTTGTTGTGTTTTTCATTTTAATTTTTCTTTTTCCTCCAACTTTACTGTTGCCAAGTTTTTTTTCGTAATGTTGAGTTTCATTCGGAATCACTTTGAATACTGTAAAACCAACGTGTACCACCAAATTACACAAAACTCAGAGCAGCAAACAGATGCTCCAATAGAATTTCAACCATCCCAAAGCTTAAAACCAGGGGAAACCAGTACCACTAAAAACAATACTATGCGAAACCAGTACCACTAAAAACAATCAGGACACTTTAAGAGCAATGAAAGACAATAAGTCTTGTGGGTACGGGCAGAGCAACCGCACTTCAAGGATGGACTTGCTCGGCATGAAGCTCGATGTCCCACTGCTATGTACCCCCATATGATTGATCAACTTAGACGAAGCCTAGTGCTCAACTTGAATAGAGGTTGCCGCTGCTTTTGACCATGAATGCTTCTGAAGAGACACCAGGAATTATTTCAAAACTGCATCATACTTTGTATTATCTCTGATCACAATGAGCAAAGTATTTAGAACTGAAGTATATACGAGACTAGAACAATACTAAAATGGACTACCATACAATTTAAAATTAATTATTTTTTAACAGAGACACTGCACTGTTTCAGCTTTCCTTTATGAACTGATCATAAAATACATATTGGGCTGCTACACCAGTAGAAATTCACGAACACATACAGTTTCTAGAGAGAAGTCTAACAAGTGTTAAAGAAAAGCAGGGAACAACTACACGTTTTGAACTGCTCATGAACATGCATCAATAAAAAAATACAAACGGCTTCTGATTCACTAAAACATGAGCTAATTTTCAATAGAGATTCACTAAAACATACACAGAACCTCCAGAAAAGCATATTGGTCGGCATTTGTTATGGAAATTATGCCAGAGAAATAAAATGGTGTGAGGGCTTGAAAATGATGCATAAAGGTTTATGGTAATAAGTAAACATACTGGCCAGCAATATTTAAGAAATTGACATGGGGACATAGAGAAGAAATTGGACCTGCATTCATTAAGTACGCGAACTAAAAAGCATACAAAACATAAACTGAAAAAAGTGAACCTCCAGAACCTCACGATGAAAGTTGGAGTTGCAAACGATGGTAGAGCTGCAGCGTCAAACGGCTTGGCATTGTGTTGTTGAACAGTCCGGGGTGGCGGTAGTGAACGGCCGCCATGGGAGGCACCGTGGCATTGGACATCGGTACTACTATGCCTGAACAATAAGTGTAATAGTGCATTTTTCATCAACTCAATATTCATCGGTAGTATGCCTGAACAATAAGTTCAGGTTTGTATAGTACAAGATCATGTAATAGTACATTTTTCATAGCAAACTCTGTTCTGATTCGGTCTAAAAGAGCAAACTTTCTGCTCATGCTGAATAGTAGAATGTAGATATAGAAACAAATCATTTTTTTCTAAAGCTTCATAGCCCATTGGCTTCAACCTTCAGAAGATGAATTTTTTTTCTCCACTATCTACTATAATTTTTTGTGTGTATTAAGCTAACATATAATACTAAACCAAACTGTTTTTTTAACACATACATTTTGAACTATTTTTCTGTATGCCCTTTTATGGACTAATGGCAGATATACATGGCAAACTGCTATACCACCTACAGAGCATCATTTTTCTACGAGAAAACACAATTCATCTTTACCACTTTAGTTATATATCATATTTGAACAAGCATCTTGAACTTCTGCTAAGCAAGCACACCATTAGCACATCGAAATGCCTCAGTAAACTGTAGTCACTCAGTCCCCAAATCACAAAAAAATACAAAGGTGGAACAAAACGAGAGGAAAGCTTCTGACCTTTGCATTGTTGAACGATTTCTCGTTGAACGACCTCGATTGGCAGTGGCAAACAGACTGGTGTGGTGGCTGTGAACGGCCTGTGCGCTGCGGCGGGGGCATGCGTGCATGGCTAGGGGCAGAGCAGGGAGGAGGTACAAGTGAGGCGGTGAGAGGCCGGCAGGGCGCTAGGAGAGGGAGTGGGCAGCGGCACACGGGAGTAGATGTGGTTGTCGGTGTCAGCTCCTGGCAAAGGTTGTGGCCCTCGTCCGGGGAAGCCAACTCCACCGTCCGCCCGACAAACCCAGCGCACCTCGCTGGGGGCGCAAGCGGTGCGTGCAAGTGGGCGGGGGCATGTACTCAAATGTTTCAGTCTCGATAGGCTGGGAGCCCTCCATTCCTGCACTTGTAGACTCCCTGGAACAATGATAATAATGTATAATTCACCACAGTCAGAAAGGATTATAAACGAAGAAGCTGATTTCCTCTATGAGTTCACCATGCATAGCAAGATACACATGAGAATTTTCTGGTCTTGTACAGGTGAATGATGCAAGAGAACCAAGTGGCAATATAATGGGGAGTACAGAGAATACAAGAATTATACTACTTTATGGGGAGTAGCTTTAAACAAAACAGAAATGAAGCTTACTTGAGTGCACTTGAATACGAGGAAGTCCAGCTCTACTGCAATCATAAGGTCCACTAGAGCTTCATAAGAATTGCACTGATATAAAATAAGATTTTTGGACTGAGTGTGTCACTTGTGTGTGATCATTCCTTCTGAACATTCCATCAAACAGGTTTGGTGTCACTTGTTGCAAGAACACAAAACATGCATACAGGAAGCTATAGTTCTTATTTTTCAGCTATTTCTGAACTGAGCAGTGCATTTTTCCCTGTCAACATCTGAAAAATTCCAATTCGTCGACGATAATTATATTTGAACTCTGAACTACTATTGTAACTATATTTTGAACAAGTTTTAGTTACTAAAGTGTTTGTAGTCTAGGCCCTAAACCACAGTATGTGTTTCTATTTTTGTTTAACAAACTGTTGAAATTTTTTGTACCAAACTCCTACTGCAGTGTAAGCATATATAAGTGAATTATCTCCCATCAACTAACTGATTTTACTTTTTATGTTGAACTGCCACAAATCTATTTCTGCTAGCAAAACTTGAACTCAAAAAGCCTACAAAGGTGTACACATATATGAAGCGCATTTGATTTTTTTTGCTTTTGATAAGATGAAGTGAAAAAGCCTATGAAGGTGAACTGAATTTTTCTGACATACTGGACCACAACTTGAGCTTCGTGTTCCGGCCACGAGCCCACAAATGATGGCCCTTAGTTTATCTAGTAACTCATCATTAGTGTGCAAGAAGCTCACAAATTGTACTGTTTTTTATAGATGGTGTTTCTTTGAATTCCCATGGTAGTAATCCATGTTGTCTATTTTTTAACCAGAAAACTGAGCAAGATTTCTTGCTGAAGGCAACATTTTTCATATAGTAAGACATATGAAAGATAATATATAAAGGCCATTGGAGAAAGAATTAGCAAAACTGAAACAAAAATATATGTTACAGAAGTGAAAGCAATGGGTTTAACTTTTGGGTGAGAGCATGGTGCTGTAATCCAATTGCATATATCTAAAACACCACAAGCGACCTGAACTGATGCATAACAGTATGAGTGCAGAATTCTTGTAAGCATAAGAAAATACATATAGTGCACATATAATTTTCGAGTTTTCCTCGATGTTCTGCACATTAAAGTTGATGTACTGAAAAGAACGCAAAATTTGAACTGAAAACAAATAAAAGTTGAACTCGTATATAGTTCAAGGACAAAAGAACCTCCACAACCAAATATCTGATTTCATTTTTTTAACTTTAAAAGTTCTAATTTTAGAACCACCTCAATAGGCGTACATGAACTTTTCATGACACAATTTTTGTAGTCAATTTTTTTGCTCAGAACATAAAATAAAAACACATGCCCAACGCATTGTACACTCACCTAACACACAAAAAACAGTGCTCAAGCATTGATGCTTCAGGATCAAGAATTGGTGCAAAATTCAAAGACAAAAAATCATGCGATGAAACTTCAGGATCAACAATTGGTCACCTCCTACATAACAAAATTCATGAGATAAAGAACAAATGTGCAAAATTAGATCAAAATGAACCGGAGGGAGTTCTAGGGCAGTGACCACCGTTGTAGTAGGATACCTCATTGGCGACCATGCGAGAATGGGGGATGGGGCACGGCCTACAGCAGCATGAGGCGGCGACCTACAGAAGGAACAAGCCGCAATCTGACGACAGAAGAGGCTACGACCTGACGGCAGAAGAGGCCGCGACATGACGGCAGGGGTCTGGAGGCAGGCATGATGGTCGCCTAGGCGGTGGAGCAGGCGCAACCTCTCATGGCAGAGCTCGGGAGGAGGACGTACAACACCTTCGCTTCATTTTAACAAAAGAGAACACCTTAAGTTGTTGTAGGCATTTCAGTAAACACCTTAAGGGCAACAAAATAACAACAATAAAAACATGGCTATTCTTTCCTTTTTGTTTTGCGACTTCTCTAAAATCAAAACCTTATTTCACAACAAGTAGAGATGAAGTAGCATAAACAGTTCATATAGGGGAGCAGCAGCAATAATGAGACTTGAGAGTTGAGAGGAGCAGTAGCATCACGCTCGTGAGAGAGAAAGCAGACTCATTTCAAAAAAAAAAAAGAGAAAGCAGACAAGAGCAGCAACCTGCGCATATTGGAGGAGGTAAACGGGTCCGGCCGTTCGTGGGAGGACGGGCGACAGTTCGAGGGAGTGCGTCGGGCCGTCCGAGGTCCCGTTGGAGGATTTGTCCGGTTGCGGCGAGGAGGCCGACGGGAACCAGCTGACCAGGGAGGTAGCGCCACGAGTTGTGCACGTCCATTGAAGGAAAATGTGCCACGCATTCGGAGGGAGGCTGCCCCCCGCCTGCACGGGGAACAGAGGTGCCGGCGTGCTTTGGGAGGGACGCCGCCGGCTCTAGGAAGCGTGGTCGTTGGCACGCGATGGGAGGGAGGCCGTCGGCGTGGGGAAGGGAGGCTATCGGCACGCGTTGGGAGGGAGGCCGCCGGCGCGGGGAAGGAAGACTATCGGCGCACATTAGGGAGGGCGACCACCGGCGCGGTGAAGAGGGAGGTGGCCACAACGGTGACAGTGCGCGAGTTTGGGAGATGTGGACGCGGCGGTGCACTGGGGTGGGAGGGGCGGCGCTGGGTTGGGAGGGGCGGCGCGGCGGCGCGCTGGGATTGGAGGATGGAGCTGCGGCGTGCGGGAGGTAGGGGCGGTGCGTGGGAGGGACGAGAGGTGGTGGTGAGTGGTGACGCGCTGCATTCCACGGTGCATACCGGTTGGGCCTTGAGTAAGACGCATCGCGCCCTTATAGGGCGGGGTAGTAACAGAATATATATTATATATATATATATATATATATATATATATATATATATATATATATATATATATAGGTGCGCTAAAGTGAGCCCGAGCGCATTGTGCTTATTCTACGCTCCGACCCGTGGAGCGCACCATGTTTGCTAATCGGTTACGTCATTCTTTAATTAGCGCAGCCACATGCATGCATATGGTAAATAACTTAATTCATTTACTATGTTTGGCTGGCGTTTTACTAGCGTGCGAATCGAGGATGCAAGACGAAGTACATTGCAGGTTGGCCGTAATTCATTTAAACCTGTTACTATATTTATCATGGTTTTTTACTAGCATGGGAAACGAGAATAAAGGATGGGACCAATGCATGCGGATGGTAACTGTTTTAATTGGGTTACCATTCCTACCATGTGAAACAAGAGTCCATAAAAGCGTACGATGTAGACATGCAGTAACCTAATTTGTTCTATTATCAAGTTTTTCATGAACAATTACTATGCTACTATAATTCTCAAGGTTGATTACTATATGCCATTCCAAGGAGGCATATAGAAAGAAAAAAATGGTGGTGGGACCATGCACCTGCATCTTCAGCCAGTAACCAAATTAAATATGTTACTACCTTTCTTATGGTTGATTACTATGTATCATTATTAGCATGGATGTAAAAAAGACAAAAGGTGGCGGTGCGTGAACTAGTGGGTGGAGATAGTAACTGAAATTATTGGGTTACTATATTTCTTATGATTGTTTACGATGTGTTGTTACGGCCATGCATCTAAAAAAAGAAATGATGGCGGGACGGTGACCGATGCATGCAGATGGTAACCGAATTAATTCTATTACTATAATATTCTACAGATTTTACTAGCAGGTGGAAGAATAATGCCGATTAAGCAGAACGGTGCGTGCGACACAGGCGGAGCGCAGAATAAGCGATTTACGCTCCCGCTTAGTTTAGCGCCACCGTATATATATATATATATATATATATATATATATATATATATATATACACTTATATATATATATATAGCCGGTCTATTTTGCTAATATTAGCAGAATAGTTATTCTGATAACACTTCCGCACTGCATGCTCAATGCAAGTGCACTGCATCTGCTTTACGATGAGCACTGCAATGCAACACGGGAGAACTCCTTCATTTTTTGGTGGTCCGCCCGCGTATTTTGTGTGGAATCAGGTGTTGCGGGATTATCTAATTTGTTCCTGGACGCCATTTTACTTGTTTTCATTGTAATTTGCGGAAAAAGCGACTAAAATCTGGGTAAATCAAGGGATTTTGCGGATGAGGTTTGCTCTGTTCCTTCGCGTTCATGTCGGATGTGATTTTTTGGTCGTCGGATGTTGTTTGTTAGTATTAATTGTTTGATATCGTTTGTTTAATCGCTCCCTTTACTCTAGAATTTGTGTAATTTTTAGGAGTTAGTTTTCAATTCCTGCGAATTTGATTGTGTGGGTGGGTGAGTTTCGTCCGCTCCTCTGTTCTTGTTGATTTTTTGGATTTTGTTGCGTTGATTCGTTTTTGAATCTTGTAATTACTGTCACTGTTGGTTTTCTTTCATTGTATTGCGGCTATAATCTTCATTTTTTGAATTGCAATTTTTAAAGAAAAGCTGATGTGGTTCATCCAGTGACCTTATGTTTGCGGGGTATTTTTTGATAGTTTAGTGGTTGGACAATTTTAGGCGAGTCACGGAAGTGCGAGTGAATTTGCACCTCTGTTGGTCTCCCACATGTTCGGATTTCTACTGCTTCAATTTGATTGTTGTAGTTCTGGCATATGTTGTAGTGCACTACATTTTCGTTAGTAGTGTACCTCGTTGTAGTTGCATTACACTAGTCATGGAAGCTTATGAGATTTCTCTTTTTCTTAAACTTCATTCTGTGTTTTTGAGGACTTCATAGTATGCACTTTCGAACTAATTTGGCAGTATGGTTGATCTTCTATTCTGCTGTTAGAATAGATGGTCCATTATATGCTTGTGTTAGCTGAATAGTTATTATGACAATTTTTTTTGAAATGCATAGTATTATAATTCTTTTGAACATCATATGTTAACTGCAAAGTTTTGACCATTCAGATTGCATTCTTACTGTTTAGAGGACTGCATTTTTTTATATTTAGTACCACACTATGTGTATGAGAGAACTGTATTTCTGCCAGCAGAAACCTGTCTAAAAAGGGTGGTAAATTGATGCAGATGAGGTTGCATACTTTAAATAGGCACCGTTCAAAGTGTCTGATGGCCATAATATTTAAAAGCATACATCATAAGCAAAGCATTAGAAATATGCCACTGATGGCTTGCTTCATCTTAGATAGCCCTGCAGTGCAAATATTGTAAACTTCAGGGAGTCTTCTTATTTGTAGAAAACACCGTGGCCACTTCTCCGACCTCAAAGGCATTCTGGGAGACAAAATCTTTCCAACCAGTAGTTATGTTGATGCAGTCTTCAGAGTCGATGTGGTAGTCAGCTTGCATGTCTGCATACTCATTGTTGTGTTCTGTTTCCAAAGTAACCTTCCCTGAACTCGGAGCTGGAAATTTTATTGTGGATGGGAGCTTCTGCATTTTGGAATGGATGGAAAAAGAATTTTTATAAGTAAACAGCAAATGTTTTTCTTTATACTTAGGATGATCCATTTATGTTGATTTAAATATGTACATATATATGACTACTATTTTTATAAAGTAGTTGCAATGTATGAACAAACTTATATACGGAATTGACCTATAGTTTTAGTAGGATATAATTATACTGTAACATGTTTGTACTGCAAGGTCATTTACATTGTACTTCGCTAGCATGTTAAGAGAACTGCAACAATGATCTATTGACCCTCTTTTTTGTTCGTGTGTTGGTGTTCTGATCTAACTAGTTTTGATACCTGGTGTGGTACTAAAGAAAAATAGGTGGAACTATCTAGTCTTAATAGCTAACAAATCTGAACAACAATACAAATTATGTTTGTATTTGTTGATACTACTGAACAAATTGATGGAAATGTACATTCAGATGTGGATTTACAGCCTAGATTGTGTCAAAAATTATGAGGGGGAAAACATACCCAACTTTCCTGTAGGTCTACAGGTGTGACACGATGAAGAAATGGTGCCCGAAACCCCCTGTTGGGTATCATTAGGCATCGAGCATGCTGCGCCACTCGGTGTTGGTGAGCTCTAGACCCACTGTGTACACGCATGTGTCCGCTACCGGTGCCATCTTTGCCAAACACCCGCTCGAATAGTCCATGGCGGGTTCAGTGGAATTTCAGAGAAAAGCTGGGGATGGGAGGAACCCTAGATCTACGATTTAAAGAAAAAGTGGAACGGGGGGAGGATTTGTGTCAGTGTGGAGCACGAATGGATAGGTTTTTATGCAGTCAATCGAACAATGGAAGTAATAAATGTTGTGGTTGGTGTTAGGTGGTGGATTAATTCTGATTCAGACTATGCGAATGCATTTGAGAAGCAACAACACTGCTTATTTGAATCTAGCAAACTGCATTTTCGTGTTACAACAAACTGCAGAATGCGTGGATTGTGTTTGTTTTTTATTTTTCTAGTTATTGTTTATATTTTTATTGGGCCGTGGTTTTATGTGGTATGTGGGATTTTTTTTAAATTCTCAGCGGCCTCTCTTTTGCGTGTTGGGCCTGTGTTTTGGTAGTGAAAACACATTCGGCCCACTTAGGCCTGCCAGCATGGCTGGCTCCTGGTGCGATCTGTGTGGGCGGTATAGTTTAGTCCCACCTCTCCTGCAGAGAGCGCGCCCGACCTGTTTATAAGCGTTTGTGACGCAGCCGTCTCGAACTCCTCTGGTTACTTATTTGGGCGCTTATACACGTCGCTCGCTGCTCTATCCTCTCTGACCTGTGGGCCCATCTATGCCCGGCCCCATGCATCGTGGCTTAGAATGACCCACCTACTGTGGGCGTAGACCTACTACGAGACTGGCTGGGGCTGGTTGCACTTGGGTGGTCAAATTTTCTTAATTTTTTCCCTCTTACGTATTTTTTTCAAATGCAGGGGCGTGCACCGCATAGTAAATCATCTTGCACAACATTGATCTTGCACTGCATTGCTTATTTATTCATGTATGTATTCCGAAACTGTATTTTCTAATGATACCACACTGCTTCCTCTAAACAAATGCACTGCATTTGTCAGAGCTGCGTACTGCATCTGTTTTTGTGTGTACTTGCTGCAGTCCTTGGCACAGGAGGGGTGGGGGGGGGGTTGGCCCCCCACATATTTTTTAATTTTGAGCAACCTCTCTTTTTGCGTGTTGGGCATGTGTTTTACCTCTTACGTATTCTTTTCTAATATATGGTATGCAGTGTTTTCTTAGTTCTGTGTGTACTGCGTTCATCAGATTAGCGTACTGCATGTGCCGTCATTTTTGCAGTACATATGCAGGAGCATTTTTGCTCTGAGTTTATCATGTTATGTGTACTGCATGTGATCACATTTTCCGCATTTGTACATGCAGGTGCATTCTTTTCACTGCATGCATTCTATTTGTGCACTGCATACTTATCTATTTTTCTTGTTTTTCCCCTCTTACGTATTTATTTTCTAATATATGGTGCACTACTGTGTTAGTCTTGTGTGTACTCCATTCATCAGAGTGTTGTACTGCATGTGCCCACATTTTACACTACATGCATCCCTGTTTGTGCACTGCATCTTCATGCATTTTGTGCACTACTCGAATCACAGACTTTATGTGCGCTACAATATGTTCTAATATGGACTCTAGTTTTGTAATTGAAATAAAGTTCTTCATAACATAACAAAAGTTCATCATTAGATGCCATTCTGGATGACAAGCAAACTAAGTTCAGCGAAAGCAAATGATCACAAGCAAACTAACCATACATAAGCAAACAACAGAAAGCAAATTTGATGATAAACCTAAAACGACTCCAGCATTGTTGGCTCTTGGCCGGCACCGTCTGCTTCTTCACCAGGCATAGTCTCCTTAGCTGCTCCTGGCGCGCTTCTTGGGGGGCTCCCCCTTCTCCAGCTTTGCACGGCGAAGCCCGTCCTGGGTGAGGGTGATGTGGTTCTGTATCTCGAACGCTGCGTAGGCATCCTTTGTGGTGTACTCGATGTGCCTCACGGACAGAGCCAGGTCGGCCCAGTGCTTGTGTTCTTCATCGGTGATATTCTTGTTCATGTTGTTGTAGTAGTCATAGATGAGCATGTCAGAGACGTCTCCAAGGGAGTAGAACTCCTTGGTGGCCTCAGGCACCCTCCACTCCTTCTGGATGTCGACGAAGTTGGCGACCTCCAGATTGATGCACTCTGGCCTGATACGTCTCCAACGTATCTATAATTTTTGATTGTTCCATGCTATTATATTACCTGTTTTGGATGTTTATGGGCTTTACTATACACTTTTATATCATTTTTGGGACTACCCCATTAACCGGAGGCCCAACCCAAATTGTTATTTTTTTTGCCTATTTCAGTGTTTCGCAGAAAAGGAATATCAAACGGAGTCCAAAAGGAATGAAACCTTCGGGAGAGTTATTTTTGGAACAAACGCAATCCAGGAGACTTGGAGTGGACGTCAAGAAGTAAACGAGGAGGCCACGAGGCAGGGAGGCACGCCCCGGGGGGTGGGCGCGCCCCCACCCTCGTGGGCCCCTCGTGGCTCCCCTGACCGACTTCCTTTGCCTATATATACTTGCATACCCTGAAAACATCGGGGAACACCACGAAACCCTATTTCCACCGCCGCAACCTTCTGTACCCGTGAGATCCCTTCTTGGGGCCTTTTCCGGCGCTCCGCCGGAGGGTGAATCGATCACGGAGGGCTTCTACATCAACGCCAAAGCCTCTCCGATGAAGTGTGAGTAGTTTACCACAGACCTTCGGGTCCATAGTTATTAGCTAGATGGCTTCTTCTCTCTCTTTGAATCTCAATACAAATTTCTCCTCGATCTTCTTGGAGATCTATTCGATGTAACTCTTTTTGCGGTGTGTTTATTGAGATCCGAGGAATTGTGGGATTATGATCAAGTTTATCTATGAGAAATATTTGAATCTCCTCTGAATTCTTTTATGTATGATTGGTTATCTTTGCAAGTCTCTTCGAATTATCTGTTGGGGTCGGCCTACTAGATTGATCTTTCTTGCAATGGGAGAAGTGCTTAGCTTTGGGTTCAATCTTGCGGTGTCCTTTGCCAGTGACAGCAGGGGCAGCAAGGCACATATTGTATTGTTGCCATCGAGGATAAAAAGATGGGGTTTATATCATATTGCTTGAGTTTATCCCTCTACATCATGTCACCTTGCCTAATGCGTTACTCTGTTCTTATGAACTTAATACTCTAGATGTATGCTGGATAGCGGTTGATGTGTGGAGTAATAGTAGTAGATGCAGAATCGTTTCGGTCTACTTGTCGCGAACGTGATGCCTATATACATGATCATGCCTAGATATTCTCATAACTATGCACTTTTGTATCAATTGCTCGACAGTAATTTGTTTACCCACCGTAATACTTATGCTATCTTGAGAGAAGTCACTAGTGAAACCTATGGCCCCAGGGTCTATTTTCCATCATATAAGTTTCCGATCTACTTTATTTTGCAATCTTTACTTTCCAGTCTATAGCATAAAAATACCGAAAATATGTATCTTATTATTATCTCTATCAGATCTCACTTTTGCAAGTGGCCGTGAAGGGATTGACAACCCCTTTATCGTGTTCGTTGCGAGGTTCTTATTTGTTTGTGTAGGTATAAGGGACTTGCGTGTAGCCTCCTACTGGATTGTTACCATGGTTCTCAAAACTGAGGGAAATACTTATGCTACTTTCTTGCATCACCCTTTCTTCTTCAAGGGAAAACCAACGCAATGCTCAAGAGGTAGCAAGAAGGATTTCTGGCGCCGTTGCCGGGGACGTCTTCGCACAAGTTAAGACATACCAAGTGCCCATCACAAACTCTATCCCTTGCATTACATTATTTGCCATTTGTCTCTCGTGTTCCTCTCCCCCACTTCACCTTTGCCGTTTTATTCGCCATCTCTTTCCTGTTCTCCTGGAAGAAATCGAAAACAACGTTAGAAGCTTTATGACTTTACAATCTGAGCATAATAATTTCTTTAGAAATGAGCTTAAAGAACAAAAAAGCTTTATGGAATACATGAATAAAGAGCTTGATGATATGTCTAAGGAATTTTATGGTTTGAATTCTCAGTTTGCTCATCTTGAAAAATCAATAGCCCAAATTTCTGATAAGTAGGCCACCTTAGTTAATAAGATGGTCGCCAAACCAGAAGGGTTAGCAGGAAATAATGATGAAGATTTAAAAGTGATTGATGTGTCCCCTATTAAATCTTTGTTTTGAAATATGAATCTTGATAATGATGGACTGGAGATGAGTCAACTTTAGTTAAAAGGCGTTCAATGATTCGGAGTTTTTAGATCTTGATGCAAAAATTGGTAAAAGTGGGATTGGAGAGGTCAAAACTTTACATAGCAATGAACCCACTATTTTGGATTTCAAGGAATTTAATTATGATAATTGTTCTTTGAAAGATTGTATTTCCTTGTTGCAATCCGTGCTAAATTCTCCTCATGCTCATAGTCAAAATAAAGCTTTTACTAAACATATCGTTGATGCTTTAATGCAATCTTATGAAGAAAAACTTGAATTGGAAGTTTCTATCCCTAGAAAACTTTATGATGAGTGGGAACCTGCTATTAAAATTAAAATTAAAGATCATGAATGCTATGCTTGTGTGATTTGGGTGCTAGTGTTTCCACGATTCCAAAAACTTTGTGTGATGTGTTAGGTTTCCGTGAATTTGATGATTGTTCTTTAAACTTGCACCTTGCGGATTCCACCATTAAGAAACCTATGGGAAGGATTATGATGTTCTTATTGTTTCAAATAGGAATTATGTGCCCACAGATTTTATTGTTCTTGATATAGATTGCAATATTTCATGTCCTATTATTCTTGGTAGACCTTTCCTTAGAACGATTGGTGCAATTATTGATATGAAGGAAGAGAATATTAGATTCCAATTTCCATTAGGGAAAGGCATGGAACACTTTCCTAGAAATAAAATTAAATTACCTTATGAATCTATTATGAGAGCCAGTTATGAATTGAATACCAAAGATGTCAATGCTTAGATCTATTCTCGCTTTTATGCCTAGCTAGGGGCGTTAAACGATAGCGCTTGTTGAGAGGCAACCCAATTTTATTTTTGTCCCTCGCTTTTTGTTCCTGTTTAGTATTAAATAATTCTTATATCTTCTGTTTAGATGTGTTTTTATGTTTTAGTTAGTGTTTGTGGCAAGTAGAACCTATAGGATCATCTTGGGAGATAGTTAATTTGATCTTGCTGAAAAACAGAAACTTTTACACGCACGAGAATAATTTTAATAAATCACAGAAACATGATTTTCAGTTGATTCTTTTTGCAGTACATTAATAGACAACTTCCCCAGGACTTCCTATTTTGGTAGGATTTTTAGGGTTCCATAAGTATTCAAAAGTTACAGATTGCTACAGACTATTCTGTTTTTCGTGTGTTGTTTGCTTATTTTGATGAATCTATGGCTAGTATCGGGGGTATGAACCATAGAGAATTTGGAATATAGTAGGTTTAACACCAAATAAAAATGAGTTAATTATAGTACCTTAAAGTGGTGGTTTTCTTTCTTGCACTAATGGAGCTCATGAGATTTTCTGTTGAGTTTTGTGTTGTGAAGTTTTCAAGTTTTGGGTAAAGATTTGATGGGCTATGGAATAAGGAGTGGCAAGAGCCTAAGCTTGGGGATGCCCAAGGCACCCCAAGGTAAAATTCAAGGACAACCAAAAGCCTAAGCTTGGGGATTCTCCGGAAGGCATCCCCTCTTTCGTCTTCGTCCATCGGTAGCTTTACTTGGAGCTATATTTTTATTCACCACATGATATGTGTTTTGCTTGCAGCGTCTTGTATGATTTGAGTCTTTGCCTTTTAGTTTACCACAATCATCCTTGCTGTACACACCTTTTGGGAGAGACACACACATGATTTGGAATTTATTAGAATACTCTATGTGCTTCACTTATATCTTTTGAGCTAGACAATTTTGCTCTAGTGCTTCACTTATACCTTTTTAGAGCACGACGTTGGTTTTATTTTGTAGAAATTACTGATCTCTCATGCTTCACTTATATTATTTTGAGAGTATTTTAGAACAACATGGTATTTTCTTTGGTTATAAAATTGGTCCTAAAATGATGGGCATCCAAGTTGGGTATAATAAAAACTATCATATAGAGTGCATTGAATACTATGATCAATTTGATACTTGATAATTGTTCTGAGATATAAAGGTGGTAATGTTAGAGTCATGCTAGTTGGGTAATTATGAAATTGAGAAATACTTGTGTTGAAGTTGGCAAGTTCCGTAGCATGCACATATGGTAAAAGTTGTGTGACAAATTTGTAGCATGGGGTGCTCTTTGATTGCCTTCCTTATGTGTGGAGGTCGGGCTCACGCGATGGTTAACTCCTACCAACCCTTCCCCTAGGAGAATGCGTAGTAGTACTTTGCTTTGAGGGCTAATAAACTTTTGCAATAAGTATATGAGTTCTTGATGACTAGTGTGAGTCCATGGATTATACACACTCTCACTCTTCCATCATTGCTATCCTCTACGGTACTGTGCATTGCCCTTTCTCACCTTGAGAGTTGGTGCAAACTTCACCGGTGCATCCAAACCCCGTGATATACGCTCTATCACGCATAAACCTCCTTATATCTTCCTCAAAATAGCCACCATACCTACCTATTATGGCATTTCCATAGCCATTCCGAGATATATTGCCATGCAACTTTCCGCCGTTCCGTTTATTATGACACATTCCATCATAGTCATATTGCTTTTGCATGATCATGTAGTTGACATCATATTTGTGGCAAGGCCACCTTCATAATTCTTTCATACATGTCGCTCTTGATTCATTGCATATCACGGTATACCACCGGAGGCATTCACATAGAGTCATATTTTGTTCTAAGTATTGAGTTGTAAATAAATAAAAGTGTGATGATCTTCATTATTAGAGCATTGTCCCAAGTGAGGAAAGGATGATGGAGACTATGCCCCCCCCCCCAAGTCGGGATGAGACTTCGGACTTTATGAAAAATAAAAGAGGCCAAAGAAGCCCAAATAAAAAGAAGAGGCCAACGAAGACCACCAAAATAAAAAAATGAGAGAAAAAGAGAGAAGGGACAATGTTACTATCCTTTTACCACACTTGTGCTTCAAAGTATCACCATGATCTTCATGATAGAGAGTCTCCTATGTTGTCACTTTCATATACTAGTGGGAATTTTTCATTATAGAACTTAGCTTGTATATTCCAATGGTGGGCTTCCTCAAAATGCCCTAGGTCCACGTGAGCAAGCAAGTTGGATGCACACCCACTTAGTTCCTTTCGTTGAGCTTTCATACATTTATAGCTCTAGTGCATCCGTCACATGGCAATCCCTACTCCTCGCATTGACATCAATTGATGGGCATCTCCATAGCCCGTTGATTAGCCGATCAATGTGAGACTTTCTCCTTTTTTGTCTTATCCACACAACCTCCATCATCATACTCTATTCCACCCATAGTGCTATATCCATGGCTTAGGCTCATGTATTGCGTGAGAGTTGAAAAGGCCGAAGCGCGTTAAAATGTATGAACCAATTGCTTGGCTGAAACCGGGGTTGTGCATGATGGGAGTATTTTGTGTGACGAAAATGAAGCATAGCCTAACAATATTATTTTGTAGGGATAAGCTTTCTTTGGCTATGTTATTTTGATAAGACATGATTACTTGTTAGTATGCTTGAAGTATTACTATTTTTATGTTAATATGAACTTTTATCTCGAATAATTTGGATCTGAACATTCGTGCCACAATAAATAAAATTACATTGAGAAATATGCTAGGTAGCATTCCCCATCAAAAATTATGTTTTTATCATTTACCTACTCAAGGGCGAGCAGGAATTAAGCTTGGGGATGCTTGATACGTCTCCAACGTATCTATAATTTTTGATTGTTCCATGCTATTATATTACCTATTTTGGATGTTTATGGGCTTTACTATACACTTTTATATCATTTTTGGGACTAACCTATTAACCGGAGGCCTAGCCCAAATTGTTATTTTTTTTGCCTATTTTAGTCTTTCATAGAAAAGGAATATCAAACGGAGTCCAAACGGAATGAAACCTTCGGGAGAGTTATTTTTGGAACAAACGCAATCCAGGAGACTTGGAGTGGACGTCAAGAAGTAAACAAGGAGGCCACGAGGTAGGGAGGCGCACCCGAGGGGGGTGGGCGCACCCCCCACCCTTGTGGGGCCCTCGTGGCTCCCCTGACCGACTTCCTTCGCCTATATATACTTGCATACCCTGAAAATATCGGGGAGCATCACGAAACCCTATTTCCACCGCCGCAACCTTCTGTACCTGTGAGATCCGATCTTGGGGCCTTTTTCGGCGCTCCACCAGAGGGGGAATCGATCATGGAGGGCTTCTACATTAATGCGAAATCCTCTCCGATGAAGTGTGAGTAGTTTACCATAGACCTTCGGGTCCATAGTTATTAGCTAGATGGCTTCTTCTCTCTCTTTGAAATTCTCAATACAAAGTTCTCCTCAATCTTCTTGGAGATCTATTCGATGTAACTCTTTTTGCGGTGTGTTTGTCGAGATCCGATGATTGTGGGTTTATGATCAAGTTTATCTATGAGAAATATTTGAATCTCCTCTAAATTATTTTATGTATGATTGGTTATCTTTGCAAGTCTCTTCGAATTATCAGTTTGGTTTGGCCTACTAGATTGATCTTTCTTGCAATGGGAGAAGTGCTTAGCTTTGGGTTCAATCTTGCGGTGTCCTTTCCCAGTGATAGCAGGGGCAGCAAGGCACGTATTGTATTGTTGCCATCGAGGATAAAAGATGGGGTTTATATCATATTGCTTGAGTTTATCCCTCTACATCATGTCATCTTGCCTAATGCGTTACTCTGTTCTTATGAACATAATACTCTAGATGCATGCTGGATAGCGGTCGATGTGTGGAGTAATAGTAGTAGATGCAGAATCGTTTCGGTCTACTTGTCATGGACGTGATGCCTATATACATGATCATGCCTAGATATTCTCATAACTATGCACTTTTGTATCAATTGCTCAATAGTAATTTGTTCACCCACCGTAATACTTATGCTATCTTGAGAGAAGCCACTAGTGAAACCTATGGCCCCAGAGTCTATTTTCCATCATATAAGTTTCCGGTCTACTTTATTTTGCAATCTTTACTTTCCAATCTAAATGATAAAAATACCAAAAATATTTATCATATTATTATCTCTATCAAATCTCACTTTTGCAAGTGGCCGTGAAGGGATTGACAACCCCTTTATCGCGTTGGTTGCGAGGTTCTTATTTGTTTGTGTAGGTACGAGGGACTTGCATGTAGCCTCCCACTAGATTGATACCTTGGTTCTCAAAACTGAGGGATATACTTATGCTACTTTGCTGCATCACCCTTTCCTCTTCACGGGAAAACCAACACAGTGCTCAAGAGGTAACATAGCTTGGTTTTGTCACCGTCGATGGAGAAGCCAGCAAAGGTGTACCTGGGGTCGGCGAGGAAGTAGTCAAAGACGGTGCACCTTTCAGTGACGCTCAGTTGGAAGAGGAGCACCGGGTGAGTCTTGCTGACGGAGACTTGGACGAGGGCGGGTTTCTGCGTCGCTTCAGGCTCGTTGTTGTATTCGAGATCAATCCCGACAATCCTGTGGCACTAGAGCCTGAGGTGGCGCTCGTACTACATGATGGATGCCGCCATCTGCTTCTTGTCGTTGGTGTGGATGACGTGCAACTTGGTGTTGCTGTGGGCCTCCACCTCCCTGTACGCGTCAGAGAACACCATCGCCGGCGGTAGGGCTTGGTGTTTTCCATCGAGATCGATGTGATGGAGCGATTTGGTGGCAGCGTAATGGATGAGGAGGCCTTTGGCATGGGTTTGAATTTAAGGGGGGGGGAGGGGGATGGCCGCATCGAATGAACTACATGATCTCGCTGATGATGCGGTTGTGCAGATCATGGGCTGGTGTTGCGTCTGTGATCGTGGGTTTGTGGCGATGGAACCGCTCGGATTGGGTGGTTGTATGTGAACGTGCATGTTTTTTGACGTGGTTCTATTTTATTTTTCATCAATGAAATCTTTTAACCAGCACTTCCTGTGCGAACGGGCTGTTGTCACGTTTATATGTAATCGTCCGTGTTCCTCGAACTGCATTGCTTATAATACCGGACTACATCATCTAAAGAAAAGAACTGCATTTCTTATTTATTCATGTATGCGTTCCGAAACTGTATTGCTTATGATACCGCACATCTTCATCTAACCAAATGCATTGCATTTTTCAGAGCTGCGTACTGCCTATGTTTTTGCTGAAGTCCTTGGCACGGGAGGGTGGGGAGGTTGGCCCCCCACATTTTTTTTAATTTTCAGCGGCCTCTCTTTTGCGTGTTGGGCCTGTGTTTTGGTAGCGAAAACGCATTCGGCCCAAGTAGGCCTGCCAGCATGGCTGCTTCCAGATGCGCTGTGCGTGGGCGCTAACATTTAGTCCCTCCTCTCCCGCAGAGAGCGCACACGACCTATTTATAAGCCCTAGTGAGGCATCCGTCTCGAACTCCTTTGGTTACTTGTTTGGGCGCTTATACACGGCGCCCGCTGCTCTGTCCTCTCTGGCCTATGGGTCCATGAGTGCCCGGCCCCATGCATCGTGGCTCAGAACGACTCGCCTTCTCTGGGCGCAGACCTACTACGAGACTGGCTGGGGCCAGTTGCACTTGGGTGGTCATTTTTTTTAATTTCTTTCCCTCTTAGGTATATTTTGCAAACGTAGGGGCGTGCACTACTTAGTAAATCATCTTTGCATTGCATTTGTTCGGTTTATGTACTGCATGTGCACACATTCCGCACTACACATGCACGTGCACTACATGCTGGTCTAATTGTTTGTGCAGTGCATCCTGGTCGAATTTTTTTATTGTTTTTCCTCTTACGTATTCTTTTCTAATATACAGTATGTAGTGTTTTGTTAGTTCTGTGTGTACTGCATTCATCAGATTAGCATACTGCATGTGCCCACATTTTTGCAGTATATATGAAGGAGCATTTTTGCTTTGAGTTTATCATGTTATGTGTACCGCATGTGATCACATTTTTCGCATTTATACATGCATGTGCATTCTTTGCACTGCATGCATTCTATTTGTGCACTGCATACTTATCTAATTTTTCTTGTTTTTTCCCTCTTACGTATTTATTTTCTAATATACGATGCACTGCTGTGTTAGTTTTGTGTGTACTACATTCATCAGAGTGGGGTTCTGCATGTGCCCACATTTTGCACTACATGCATCCTGTTTGTGCACTGCATCTTCGTGCGTATAGTGCACTACTCTAATCACATACTTTATGTGCACAACAGTATGTTCTAATATTTTTTTGAACTCTAGTTTTGTAATTGAAATAAAGTTCTTCATAACGTAAGCAAAGTTCATCATTACAGGCCATTCTGGATGACAAGCAAACTAAGTTCAGCAAAAGCAAATGATCACAAGCAAATTAACCATACATAAGCAAACAACATAAAGCAAATTTGATGATAAATGTAAAACGACTCCAGCAGTTTTGGCTCTTGGCCGGCACCGCCTGCTTCTTCACCAGGCATAGTCTCCCCAACTGCTCCTGGCGCGCTTCTTAGGGGGCTCCTCCTTCTCCAGCTTGGCGAAGCCCGTCCTGGGTGAGGGTGATGCAGTTCCATATCTCGAACGCTGCTTAGGTGTCCTTTGCGGTGTACTCGATGTGCCTCATGGACAGAGGTAGGTCGTCCCAGTGCATGTGTTCTTCGTCGGTGATCTTCTTCTTCATGTTGTTGTAGTAGTCGCCGATGAGCATGACGGAGACATCTCGAAGGGAGTCCAGTTCCTTGGTGGCCTCGGGCACCCTCCACTCCTTTTGGATGTCGACGAAGTTGGCGACCTCCCGATTGATGCGCTCTAGCCTGGTTTTGTCACCATCGATGGAGAAGCCAGCAATGGTGTACCTGGGGTCGGCGAGGAAGTTGTCGAAGATGGTGCACCTTTCAGTGACGCTCAGTTGGAAGAGGAGCACCGGCTGAGTCTTGCCAATGAAGAGTTGGACGAGGGCGGGTTTCTGCGTCGCTTCAGGCTCGTTGTTGTACTTGAGATCAATCCCGACGATCTTGTGGCGCTGGAACCTGAGGTGGCGCTCGTACTGCGCGATGGAGATCGCCATCTTCTTCTTGTCATTGGTGTGGATGACATGCAACTTGGTGTTGCCGTGGGCCTCCACCTCCCTGTACTCGTCGGAGAATGCCATCACCGGCAGTAGGGCTTGGTGTTTTCCGTGGATATCGATGTGATGGAGCAATTTGGTGGCAGCGCAATGGATGAAGAGGCCTTTGGTAGGGGTTTGAATTTAAGGGGGGGAGGGGCGGCGGGGGGGGGGGATGGCCGCATCGGATGAATTGCACGATCTCGCTGATGATGCGGTTGAGCAGATCATGGGTTGGTGTTGCATCTGTGATCGTGGGTTTGTGGCGATGGAACCGCTCGGATTGGGTGGTTGTACGCGAACGTGTAGGTTTTTTACGTGGTTTTATTTTATTTTTCATCAGTAAAATCTTTTAACCAACACTTTCTGTGCGAACGGGCTATTGTCACGTTTATATGTAATCGTCCGTGTTCCTCGAACTACATTGCATCTAATACCAGACTGCATCATCTAAAGAAAAGAACTGCATTCCTTATTTATTCATGTATGCTTTTCGAAATTGTATGGCTTATGATACGACACTGCTTCGTCTAACCAAATGCACTGCATTTGTCAGAGCTGCATACTGCATATGTTTTTGCTACAGTCCTTGGCACGGGAGGGAGGGGGGTTGCCCTCCCCCCACGTTTCTTTTAATTTTCGGCGCCTCTCTTTTGTGTGTTGGGCCTGTGTTTTCATAGCAAAAATGCATTCGGCCCAAGTAAGCCTCCCAGCATGGCTGCTTCCCGATGCGTTGTGCGTGGGCGCTAACGTTTAGTCCCACCTCGCCCACGGAGAGCGCGCACGACCTGTTTCTAAGCCCTGGCAAGGCATCCGTCTCGAACTCCTATGGTTACTTGTTTGGGCGCTTTTACACGGCGCCCGCTGCTCTGTCCTCTCTGACCTGTGGGCCCATGAGTACCTGGCCCCATGCATCGTGGCTCAAAACGACTCGCCATCTGTAGGCGCAGACCTACTACGAGACTGGCTGGGGCCGGTTGCACTTGGGTGGTCAATTTTTTTAATTTTTCCCCTCTTAGGTATATTTTTCAAATGTAGGGGCGTGCACTGCTTAGTAAATCATCTTTGCACTGCATTTGTTCAGTCTGTGTACTGCATGTGCACACATTCCGCACTACGCATGCATGTGCACTGCATGCTGGTCGGTGAGGAAGTTGTTGAAGACGGTGCACCTTTCAGCGCCTCTCAGTTGGAAGAGGAGAAACGGCTGAGTCTTGCCGACAGAGAGTTGGACTAGGGCGGGTTTCTGCATCGCTTCAGGCTTGTTGTTGTACTCGAGATCAATACCGACGATCTTATGGCGCTGGAGCCTGAGGTGGCGCTCATACTGTGTGATGGAGGTCGCCATCTGCTTCTTGTCGTTGGTGCGGATGATGTGCAACTTGGTGTCGTGGGCCTCCACCTCCCTGTACTCGTCGGAGAACACTATCGCCGGTGGTAGGGCTTGGTGTTTTCCGTGGAGATCGATGTGATGGAGCGATTTGGTGGCAGCGCAATGGATGAGGAGGCCTTTGGCAGGGGTTTGAATTTAAGGGGGTTGAGGGGGTGGGATGGACGCATCGGATGAACTGCATGATCTCGCTGACGATGAGGTTGTGGAGATCGTGTCTTAGTGTTGCGTCTGTGATCGTGGGTTTGTGGCGATGGAACCACTCGGTTTGGGTGGTTGTTTGCGAACGTGCAGGTTTTTTTGACATGGTTTATTTTATTTTTCATCAGCAAAATCTTTTAACCACCACTTCCTGTGCAAACGGGCTGTTGTCACGTTTATATGTAATCATCTGTGTTCCTCGAAAAGCATTGCTTCTAACACCAGACTGCATCGTCTAAATAAAAGAACTGCATTGCTTATTTACTCATGTATGTGTTCCGAAACTGTATTGCTTATGATACATCACTGCTTTGTCTAACCAAATGCACTGCATTTGTCACAGCTGCGTACTGCATATGTTTTTGCTGCAGTCCTTGGAACGGGAGGGGGGGCTTGGGGCCCCCCACATTTATTAAATTTTCAGCGGCCTCTCTTGTGCGTGTTGGGCCTTTGTTTTGGTAGCGAAAATGCATTCGGCCCAAGTTGGCCTGCCACCATGGCTGCTTCCCAGTGTGCTGTGCGTGGGCGCTAACGTTTAGTCCCACCTCGCCCGCGGAGAGCACGCACGACCTGTTTATAAGCCCTGGCAAGGCATCCGTCTCGAACTCCTCTGGTTACCTGTTTGGGCACTTATACACGGCACCCGCTGCTCTGTCCTCTCTGACCTGTGGGCCCATGAATGCCCGGCCCCAATCGTCGTAGCTTAGAACGACTCACCTTCTGTGGGCGCAGACCTACTATGAGACTGGCTGGGGCCAGTTGCACTTGGGTGGTCAATTTTTTTAATTTTTCCCTCTTAGGTATATATTTCAAATGTAGGGGCATGCAGTGCTTAGTAAATCATCTTTGCACTACATTCGTTCGGTTTGTGTACTGCATGTGCACACATTCTGCACTACACATGCATGTGCACTGCATGCTGGTCTAATTGTTTGTGCACTGCATCCTGGTTTAATGTTTTTATTGTTTTTCCTCTTAAGAATTCTTTTCTAATATACGATATGCAGCGTTTTCTTAGTTCTGTGTGTACTGCATTCATCAAATTAGCATGCTGCATGTGCCCACATTTTTGCAGTACATATGCAGGAGCATTTTTGCTCTAAGTTTATCATGTTATGTGTACTGCATGTGATCACATTTTTCGCATTTATACATGCAGGTGCATTCTTTGCACTGCATGCATTCTATTTGTGCACTGCATACTTATCTAATTTTTCTTGTTTTTTCCCTCTTACGTATTTATTTTCTAATATATGATGCATTGTTGTGTTAGTTTTGTGTGTACTGCATTCATCAGAGTGCGGTACTGCATGTGCCCACATTTTGCACTACATGCATCTTGTTTGTGTACTACATCTTCATGTGTTTTGTGCACTACTCGAATCACATACTTTATGTGCACTACAATATGTTTAATATTTTTTTGAACTCTAGTTTTGTAATTGAAATAAAGTTCTTCATAACTTAAGCAAAGTTCATCATTACAGGCCATTCTGGATGACAAGCAAACTAAGTTCAGCGAAAGCAAATGATCACAAGCAAACTAACCATACATAAGCAAACAACAGAAAGCAAATTTGATGATAAATCTAAAACGACTCCAGCATTTTTGGCTCTTGGCTGGCACCGTCTGCTTCTTCACCAGGCATAGTCTCCTCAGCTGCTCCTGGCACGCTTCTTGGGGGGGCTCCTCCTTCTCCAGCTTTACACGACAAAGCCCATCTTGGGTGAGGGTGATGCGGTTCTATATCTCGAAGGATGCGTAGGTGTCCTTTGGGGCGTACTTGATTTGCTTCATGGCCAGAGGTAGGTCGGCCCAGTGCACGTGTTCTTCGTTGGTGATCTTCTTCTTCATGTTGTTGTAGTAGTCGTCCATGAGCATGCCGGAGACGTCTCCATGGGAGTCCAACTCCTTGGTGGCATCGGGCACCGTCCACTCCTGTTGGATACCGACGAAGTTGGCGTCCTCCAGATTGACGCGCTCTAGCATGGTTTTGTCACCGTCGATGGAGAAGCCAACAAAGGTGTACCTGGGGTCGGCGAGGAAGTTGTCGAAGATAGTGCACCTTTCAGCGGCACTCAGTTGGAAGAGGAGCACCGACCGAGTCTTGCTGACGGAGAGTTGGACAAGGGTAGGTTTCTGCGTCGCTCCAGGCTCGTTGTTGTACTCGAGATCAATCCCGACGATCTTGTGGCGCTGGAGCCTGAGGTGGCGCTCGTACTACGCGATGGAGGTTGCCATCTGCTTCTTGTCGTTGGTGTGGATGATGTGCAACTTGGTGTTGCCGTCGGCCTCCACCTCCCTGTGCTCGTCGGAGAACGCCATCGCCGGTGGTAGGACTTGGTGTATTCCGTGGATATCAATGTGATGGAGCAATTTGTTGGCAGCGCAATGGATGAGGAGGCCTTTGACATGGGTTTTAATTAAGGGGGTTGAGGGGGTGGGATGACTGCATCGGATGAACTACACGATCTCGCTGATGATGCGGTTGTGCAGATCATGGGTTGGTGTTGCGTATGTGATCGTGGGTTTGTGGCGATGAAACCTCTCAGACTGGGTGGTTGTATGCGAACGTGCAAGTTTTTTTGATGTGGTTTTATTTTATCTTTTATCAGTAAAATCTTTTAACCACCACTTTTTGTGCGAACGGGCTGTTGTCACGTTTATATGTAATCGTCCGTGTTCCTCGAACTGCATTGCTTATAATACCGGACTACATCGTCTAAAGAAAAGAACTGCATTGCTTATTTATCCATGCATGCGTTCCAAAGCTATATTGCTTATGATACCGCACTGCTTCGTCGAACCAAATGCACTACATTTATCAGAGCTGCGTACTGCATATGTTTTTGCGTGTAGTTGCTGTAGTCCTTGGCACGGGAGGGAGGGGGGAGGGTTGGGGGGGACCTTTTTTTAATTTGTTGTGACCCTTGTTTGAAGGTAGACTTTTTTCGGACGTGTTAACATGCACATTGTTTTTGAATTTAACTTTTTTTACGAACTGCATGTTTTTATTTGTTTTACTGACTGAACTTCATTGTTATTCAAAGCAAACTGCATCGTGTATTAACTTCTTTGTTTTGATGTAGTCTGTCTTATTTGGCCGGGCTGTTTTGGGCCGGCCCGTTTAATGTAACCCTTTCCCATGTGGGCCTCGTACGTGGCCCTCCCAGGCTATCCCATTGCTCATATCACAGGGAGAGACCGAGAAGAAACCTCTCTCCCTCTGTCTATCTTAGGGGTGTGGTTCTGGGGTTGCGTGCGTTATTTGGATGGAAAACAGAATAACCGCACTGCGCCTGTCAACCAAGTGCACTGTGTGCGTTAGCGCGAGGCCGAGTAGGGGGGAGGGGTTGAGACCGAGCCTGGAACGAGCCGGAGCAGGCGGTGATGCGGCGTGCCGCGGCACTGCTTGCAGAGGCGAGTCTGTCACACCCCGTAGCCCCCTGTCTATCTTAGGGATCTGGCTCTCGGGTTGCATGCACTATTTGGATGAAAAACAGAATGACCGCAATGCGCGTGTCAACCAATCGCAATGTGTGCGTTAGCGCGAGGTCGACTAGGTGGTGGGGCGGGGGGGGGGGGGGGGGGGTCGTGACCCCCCTCGCCACCCCCTACGAGGCCGAGCCTGGAACGAGCCGGAGCAGGCGGAGACGGGGCATGCCGCGGCGCCGCATGCGGAGGCGAGTCCGTCACACCATGTCGCCCATGTCAATCTTAGGGGTGTGGCTCTGGGGTTGCGTGCATTGTTTGGATGGAAAACAGAATAACCGCACTGCACCTATCAACCAAGCGCATTGCATGCATTAGCGCGAGGCCGAGCAGGGGGGGAGCGGGGGTCATGACCCCCCTCCCCACCCCCTGCGAGGCCGATCCTAGAACGAGCTGGAGCAAGCGGCGAAGCAGCGTGTCACGATGCCGCATGCGGATGCAAGTCCGTCACACCCCGTTGCCCCCTGTCTATCTTAGGGGTGTGGCTTTGGGGTCGCGTGTGTCGTTTGGATGGAAAACATAATACCGCACTGCGCCTGTCAACCAAGCGCACTCGTTTGCGCGACGCCGAGCAGGGGGTGGGGAGGGGGGTCGACCCCCCTCCCTACCCCCAGCGTGGCCGAGCCTGGAACAAGCTGGAGGAGGCATCAACGCGGCGTGTTGCGGCGCCACATGCGGAGGCGAGTCTGTCACACCCCGTCACCCCTGTCTATCTTAGGGGGTGTGGCTCTAGGGTTGCGTGCGTTATTTGGATGGAAAACAGAATAACCGCACTGCGTGTGTCAACCAAGTGCACTGCATGCGTTAGCGCGAGGCCGAGCATGGGGGAGGGGGTCGTGACCCCCCTCCCCACCCCCTGCGAGCCCGAGCCTGGAACGAGCCAAAGCAGGTGGCAATGCGGCGTCCCGCAGCGCCACATGCGGAGGCGAGTCCGTCACACCCCGTCGCCCCCTCTCTATCTTAGGCAGTACAAATTATATCATTTTCACTGCTTGTACCAACACTGCGCACTGCAGTACGCGTATTAAGTCTGTGTTTGTGCACCGCACGAAAGTGACTGAAGTCCCTCTTGCGCTTCATTTATGTATGTACCACACTTCTTGTACACACATTGTGAACTGCCTGATGCTATTCTCTTGAACTACATTCCCATTTGTTTAGATTGTTGTGCGTATTATAATTTTTCAGAAAAATATTAATGGTCTTTCTTTAATTACTATTGTGGACTGCATGTACACACTTGGCGCTCTTCTTATATTTACCAATGTGCACTGCATTCATCTTTCTTTTTATGTTACGACTTGTAGTCAGAGTGCTCAATTTTTTGGCGAATGTCGTTTCTGAATTAGATATTGGTATGTTTTGGTATCACACATCATATTTTTCAACCTGAAAAGAATGTAACACCCCGAGAATCATGCTAGAGTAATCCCCTTCTAATGATGCCTTGTCATCATTGTTACTGTTGCTAATCTCACTTTGATTCTATTCTAGTTCAAATCCCAAATCCAAAATAAAGTCCAAAATTCAAACTTCTCAAACATGCAAACTAAAATGTTCAAAGGGTGGAAAATAATCCCTAGATATTTGTCATGTTGGAACCTACCTCTTTTGAATTCCCAAAATGCACCTAGAATTTTATTTAGTGGTCCAGCAGCAACAAAAATTGGCATTTTCGATTTCTTAAAAAAATAGACAACTTCTTGTGGCCCCAAACTTTTTGTGCCATCTAATATTGCTGCTCTTGATTTATGTGCAAAGTTTCACAAGTAACAAAACTCATTTGGTACCTCTAAGAAATCTAAAATAGGAACTAAAAGCTTTAACAGAAAAAAAAGAACGAAAAGGCCAAAGACAACACTGCTCACATACAACCCATAGGTATAGTGCGGCCCAACCCACTCAACGGGCCTTCTCTTTTTTCACGTTCAGGAGGAAGGCAGAGGCAGGGGCGCCATGGCGCACACACGCCGTCCACGCCCGGATTGCCTCGTGTCGTTCATCCGAGCGCTCCTACAGGTGTATAAGTGTTCCCCCGACTCCGTTGACGAACCGTAACCCCCGAAATTCCCCTCTCCCACTCGCGTTTCTCCTCTGAACCTCATGCCCAAGATGTCATCACCGCGCCTTCATCGATGCCGCGACCACTAGCCAGCCCGCACCGTCCCGACATGTCCGCGAGATCCACCTTGCGCCTCTGCTTCGACTACACCGAATGGCTCGAGCTGGGCGCCTCTACATTGATTAGATCGAGCGCTCCTTCCTCTTTGATCGTCGGCGCACCACCGCCCAACTACTTTGCTCCGACCACTCCGGCCTCCCCTCGCCGCGCCAAGCCATCCAGGAGCTCCCCCATCCTCGTCTCCTTTGCCCTCGCATAAGGGCCCGAGCTGGGAGGCCCAGTACGCTCACCATCGCCATCGTCTTCGCCCACGGCCACCGCATCTCGTCGTTGAGTTCTTCGTGTCCGGCCACCCCCGGGCTCCCTAACCACGTCCACAAGCTCTGCGATGAGATCCTCTGTCGATTCCCCTCCTTTCCCCCTTTGATACGTCGCCGTAGTCATCGCCCTATGCTCGTCCATGGCCGTACCCGTGCTGTACGCGTCGTGCTCACCGCGCCCGCGACCCACGCCCCGGCCGCACCGTGCGCGCCCCAGCCTAGACCACGCGCGCGCTCGGCCACCCCTGACCGCGCCCTCTCCCGAGCTCCCATGCTGCCGCTGCTCTCCTGCTTGCAGTCGCAACAGCTCCGCTGCCTTGCTGCTCCCTGTCGCTGCTGCTCGTACTGATGCGGTTGCCCGCTGTGCACTACTACTGCTCCTTGCGTGCCGCTGCGCTGCTCCTTTGCTACTCCTTGCTGCTACTTAGTTGTCGCCACTGCTCTTACTTCTGCTGCTGCTCATTGCTTTGCCATGGCCGTGGTGTTGTGCAACATAGTGTGTGTGTGCGTGAGTGTGTGTTCTGTGTGTGTGTGTCCGGCCCAAATACTACTTTAGGAACTAGTTTAGTTATTTAGTCTAATAAGTAGTACTAGTTAATTAGTCTAATAGTAGATGGCATATGGGACCAACTGTTATATTAAAGTGCTAAACTAGTTTTAGAATAGCTAAGTCCATGACAAGTAGGCCCCCTTCACTGTTCACTTTGACTAGTCATGTTGACTGGGCTATTGACTAAGTCAACCGGGCCCTGGCCCCACATGTCAGCTTCTCTGTACTTCTGGCTGGGTACACTTTTGGGTACCCATAGCCTTTTTCCTTTTAAATTCAAATTAGTAATAAATCCAGGAATTTCAGAAAAACTTTAAATTTTTGAAAATTAATACAATATAAACCGTAGCTCGGATGAAAATGTTTTCTACATTAAAGTTGCTCAGAACGACGAGACGAATACGAACATGCAATCCGTTTACTTGTCAGATGTATCTAACTATTGGAAGATGGAACTTTCCCCCTCCGGTCATCTGTTTGACATAGGTCCGGAACCAGGAAAACATGCCCGGTTGACTTCCCCTTCACCGGTATCGTGTAGGACCGCGTTAGAACACGTCTAGCTCTGCCTGTTGTCCTGTTATGCACTTGCTTGCTACGTATTTACTGTTTCTCCCCCTTCTTCTCTTCGGTAGACCCCGTGACGATGCTGATGCCCCTATGATCGACGACATCATCGACGACCCCTCCTTCTCGTCTGAGCAACCAGGCAAGCCCCCCCTTTGATCATCTCGATATCGCCCATTCCATTCGCTTATGCTTGCATTAGATTTTGCTACTGTTATTGATTGCTCCTATTCTGATGCATAGCCTGCTTTTGTATTTGCTATTGTACCTCACCTTGTTATCCTAAACTGCTTAGTATAGGTTGGTAAGTGATCCATCAGTGACCCCCACCTTGTCCTTGTTGCCCCTGCTTCATCATTGAAGACCCGACCAACGGGATCGAAGACCAGGCCCCGACACCGCACATCACTTTCCCCTTAGTTGCTCGACACTACTGGGTTACTATCGAGTGCCGAGGGTGAGACCTCTACAGCACTTCTGATCTTAACCCTGTAGTGTAGCTATTCGGTCGTGGTCATCGAGGGTGATTCCGCCTTAACCACTTCCGATACGACTCTATCGTGCAACCCCTCAAGTGTGAACCTCGGGGTGATTCCTCTTACGTTCACCTTGATGATTACATCGAGTGGAATTCACCGGGGGTGATTCCTTGGGTTTTTCCCTTGATGTTTGGACACACGGATACTTGGACTTTACCACTGTTACTTGGAAAGGCGGGTCGACCCTGAGGGGTACCCGCGAGTGATGTGGAGACGGGTTGACCTAGAAGGTGCCCAAGAGATAACTACGAGGCGTGGCTGGGCATTCTTAGCCCTTATCGCAAGTCCTCGAGACGGGGCAACAGGGTCACATCTTTTGTGAGTCTCTGCTTGTTACCGCGCGTTCCTAATCCACTACGATTTGGATATTTGATCCGAGGGGCCTCTGGCCTGATAGCACTAACCATCACATGGGCATAGTATGGGCATTCTGCGTCGTATACATCAGCCGAAGCTTAATAGACGTCAGTGACTGAGCGGCGTGCACCAGGTTGGACTGGTAAGCACCTGCCTTTTTAAGGAGGTAGCTAGGTCTGCTCACCGGCCGCCCACGCAACATGCAGGAGTTCCCGGGGAGATGGCCCATGACCCCTGGGGGCATAGGTTTAGTCCGGCGTGCTGACCTCTCTATTAAGCCTAGGTCGGGTTGCGGCGTATTGTTTGGCCGAGGCCGGGCATGACCCAGAAAATTGTGTCCGGCCGGAGTTAATCAAGCGTGGTGGGTAAGTTGGTGCACCCCTGCAGGGAAGAAAACATCTATCAATAGCTTGTCCTACGGTAACGGACACTCGGAGTTGTATCCCGATCGATACAACTAGAACTAGATACTTGTGATGAGAATTGGATGGTGATGAGAATTGGATTGTGATGACAAATGGATAGTATGGCTCTGGGATTGCTTTCTCGCAGGGAGTCGAGAAAGGATCTCTGGCCGAGGTTGATAACACTACCACTACTTTACTTTATGCTACTCTACTACCTCCTGTTTGCTGCAAGATGGTGGTTTCCAGAAGATGCTAGTCTTTGATAGGACTAGGCCTTCTCTCTATTCTGGCATTTCTGCAGCCCAGTCCACATATACAGCCTTCCTTTGGTAATGTTGCATATGTAATGTAGATCCTTGCTTGTGAGTACTTTGGATGAGTACTCACGGTTGCTTTGCTCCCCCTTTCCCCCCTTTATTTTTCTTTCTGGTTGATGCAACCAGATGTCGG
This sequence comes from Triticum aestivum, assembly GCF_018294505.1. Classification (NCBI taxonomy): domain Eukaryota; kingdom Viridiplantae; phylum Streptophyta; class Magnoliopsida; order Poales; family Poaceae; genus Triticum; species Triticum aestivum. The sequence goes on from NC_057804.1 coordinate 244,403,561, forward strand.
AGCCCAGGAGCCAGATGCCACCGTCGATGCCTACCACTATGTGGAGACCGCCGATGACCAGGAGTAGTTAGGAGGCTCCCAGGCAGGAGACCTTGCCTTTTTGATCGTTGCTACTTTTGTGCTAGCCTTCTTAAGGCAAACTTGTCTAACTTATGTCTATACTCAGATATTGTTGCTTCCGCTGACTCTTGTGTTTCGAGCTTATGTATTCGAGCCCTCGAGGCCCCTGGCTTGTAATATAAAGCTTGTATTATTTTAATTTGTGTCTAGAGTTGTGTTGTGATATCTTCCCGTGAGTCCTTGATCTTGATCATACACATTTGCGTGTATGATTAGTGTATGATTGAATCGAGGGCGTCACAAGTTGGTACCAGAGCCGACTGCCTGTAGGATCCCCCTTTCCAACTCCTTGGCCGAAGTTGAGTCTAGTCGTCCAAAATTGTTTTACTAACTTGGCTGTGTGGCTTACGGGCCCACGTCGCCATTGGGTGGTATTAGGATCTTTTATTCCTCGTCTATACTCTGGGACTCTAATCTCTCGTCTATTCGGGTTAAACATTTTACTAAGTCTGACATTAGGCTCTCGTACCCACTTTCTCCACTGGGAGCCCATCCAGTCTAGATGATCGCTTGCTGCTTCAGAAGATTTCGAAGATACTCTCCGATGTTTCCCTGAAACCCTTGTGCCCTTCGCTGTTGCAATTCCATATCACCGATAAATCCCTGTGGATAACTACATGCACCTGTTGTTCATGTTGTCATCCCTAGTTGATCTTGTTATTACAAGATGCCTTGTAATACTTTCAGGTATTTCGAGAATCCATTGTGCTTGCTGCGTTGCAGCTCATTTTCCACCTGAATATGTGTACGAATAATTCCTCACAATTATCAGGGATTCATTCATTCCCAATTGTTTAGGTATTTCGCAAAAGTCTTCGAAATACAATTCAATCTTTTTAAAATACTCAACATCCTATTGCTCTTGAAATTCTTGCTTACTTGCATTGTGATTAATCCCATAAGTCTGGTAATCTTATAGGCATCCTTTGTCATTATCATTTTGAGTCTTTTGATTCAATAGGTTGAGATTGCTTGCAATCCTCAGTCGAATCCTAGATTTCATCCTCCCGGCTCAAACGTCATCTTAGACAGGAGCTGCTTCTCGACCAATCAGATTACCGTCGATTGTATCCCTAAGTCTATTCAACTTACCCATCTTCAATCAGAGTGTTTGCTTTTGATCCCTTGATTTGGAAATCATATTTCCTCTGCATCTGAGCTTTGAATTGTTCAGTTGTTTCTATAATCTGATCTCCTTGCATGGTTTCTTCCTCTGGGTGTGTGTCAATGCTCACATGAGCTCCGTTATGGACCGTCAGATCCTTTGTTGTATTATTATCCGACAGTGGCCTACACATTCAATAACTTTGTGAGCCTTTCCTCGGATACCTAATGCCTTTGGTAAATTGTATCCTCTGTTTTTTTCAACCATACTATGCTTTTAGAGCTTGTGTTGGTTACTCTTTAAGTTTGTGGTATATGTTCCTAAGATGCCCCTATGGGTTGAACCTATACCTTTCCTAAATCTGTGTGAACTCGAAAGATATGTGAGTCATACTCTTATGATGCTTCACCAGATAAATCTTTCGCGCTACAAATTCTTGGAAAACAAGGAGTGAATGAAAGATTATGCATTGAAGAAGTGGTAGTCGACCTTGAACCTTTGTGTTCATGCCCATGGACCCAATGTAGAACTTATCATGGAAGCTGCTCGTAAAAATAATTACCCCTTGTTATAAGTCCATCTTGTATCGGTGGTTTGATCATTCATAACCATGGTTCCGACCATAGTTTCTCTTTAATTCCATTTCCCGGACAAGTTAAAATACTTGTCTACTGCAAGTCATTTCACTTGTCCAACCTCTAATTTGATCTACCTTCAAGTATTGCGTCATGTTATGTCGAGGATATTGTGTCATTGCACTAACTCTTGTAAATTCTTAATTGAAGTGATACTCTGTCACATTATTCCTACCTAATTGGCTACATCATTGTCATGCTAAATTTTAACTGTGCTACCTGGACCTTCCCGGAGCACAATTTTCGATGATGAGCTAAAATTACGTCGATCATCCTCGTCATATCATTTTTCCTTGAACAACAAGCTTGATTTCGAGTTGGTGTCGTACCGCTGGTTCCAATAACCTTTTGCTTCATCATTCCTTTGACTTGATGTCATCGTCAATCGATTACATCTTCATCAAACCTCTCGACAAATATGTCGTGATCATCATGAATATTTTGAGCTCTTCTAGGATATCAATCGAATTCGTGATGAGAAATACCATCCTTTCCCGTCGATGATTTGTGTTATCATCGACAACATTCTTGTCTTCCCCCAACACAAACTTGTTCACAAATTTTGGAAATACATCCTTTTTGACATATCAGTGGATTGCTGTTGAATCCTCGGCCACATCCTCATCTTTTCCTTGCTGAAATTGTATGACTTAATTCATAAGTTGTTTCCGATGGATCCTTTAGTGTTTCCGAAGTCCGACCTTTACCTGTTTACCATGTCGATGCTATCTCAAAGCATGACAGTGGTACTCAAACATCAACCAGAACATTGGAAGCACACTGCTAAATGTTTCTCTATCACTTACCCAAACATCGTGTACGGGTACATATCTTGATTCTTATTAACCTTTTATCCAAATGGTCAAGTCGTTGATCTCTTGTCACGTATATCATGCCCTGCTTACCGTTGGGAAGGATATACTCCTATTACATGTGTCTAAACACCTTTTCCTTTCTAGCGTTTTGTTTAATATGATAATCACATTTTCCTTCCATTGTTTTGTCTAACCTTTGTTGTAATCTGACTTAACTGAGCAGTGATAATTCCCTGCTTAGGTAAGCACCTTGCTGTACCACTCTGTCAGTAAGACCCTGTTAATATGATTGATGACACAGTAACCACCGCTGGATGAGAACCTTGCCTATTGGCCCGCCTCATTCAATGAGCAGGAAAATGGTTCTCTTCATCCCTCGCCCTTAGTACCGATGTTGTTGCCGACATAACTGACAGGCTATACTCTGACCCGCCTTGCTATCATGATCGTGCAAATTGATTAATGCCTTCCTGCTGTTAACCCACATGGTGGGCCCATAACCCACAGTTCCTATAACACCCACGATGCGGCTATATCTCCCACGTGTCGAAGCATGACTTAGAGGCATAACCGCATTGTGGTTTTGTTGCAAGAAGGGTCATCTTCACACAATCCCATGTAATGAACAAGACTGGGATAAAGAGTTGGCTTACAATCGCCACTTCACACAAGTACTTAAATAAATCATACATCATTCAGAGTACACACATAGTCCGACTACGGACGAAGCCAAAAGAAAAGAAGATAACCCAACTGCTAGATCCCCGATCGTCCCAACTGGGCTCCACTACTGATCAACATGAAACGAAACATAGCAACGACCAAGATCTCCATTGAACTCCCATCTGAGCTCGGTTGCATCACCTGCACTGGTATCATCGGGACCTGCAACTGTTGTGATAGTATCTGGTGAGTCACGAGGACTCAGAAATCTCAAAACCCGCGAGATCAAGACTATTTAAGCTTATGGGTAGGAAGTGGTAATGAGGTGGAGTTGCAGCAAGCACTAAGCAAATATGGTGGCTAACATACGCAAATAAGAGCGAGAAGAGAGCAAACGGAATGGTCGTGAACTAGCAATGATCAAGAAGTGATCCTGAACTCCTACTTACGTCAAACAAAACCCAAAACCGTGTTCACTTCCCGGACTCCGCCGAAAAGAGACCATCACGGCTACACACGCGGTTGATGCGTTTTAATTCGGATCTGGTGTCAAGTTTTCTACAACCGGACATTAACAAATTCCCATCTGCCGCATAACCGCGGGCACGGCTTTCGAAAGTTTATACCCTGCAGGGGTGTCCCAACTTAGCCCATCACAACCTCTCATGGTCAACGAAGGATATTCCTTCTCCCAGGAAGACCCGATCAAACTCGGAATCCCTGTTTACAAGACATTTCGACAATGGTAAAACAAGACCAGCAAAGCCGCCCGAATGTGCCGACAAATCCTGATAGGAGCTGCACATATCTCGTTCTCAGGGCACACCGGATTGACCAAACTTCTGGTAGGCCAGCCCAGAGTTGCCCCTGGTGGCCACCGGCGGCTGACAGGTTGGACCAACACTCACGACGAGCACTGGCCCGGGGGGTAAAATAAAGATGACCCTTGAGTCTACAGAACCCAAGGGAAAAAGGCTTAGGTGGCAAATGTTAAAACCAATGTTGGGCCTTGTTAGAGGAGTTTTATTCAAAGCGAACTGTCAAGGGGGTCCCATAAATCACCCAACCGTGTAAGGAACGCAAAATCAAGGAACATAACACCGGTATGACGGAAACTAGGGCGGCAAGAGTGGAACAAAACACCAGGCATAAGGCCGAGTCTTCCACCCTTTACCAAGTATATAGATGCATTAATTAAATAAGAGATATTGTGATATCCCAACATAATCCTGTCCATCATGGAGCAATCTTCAACTTCTCCTGCAACTAACAATGCTATAAGAGGGGTTGAGCAAAGCGGTAACATAGCCAATCAACGGTTTGCTAGGAAGGGTGAAAAGGTTAGAAGCTGACATGGCAATATGGGAGGCATGGTAAACAAGTGATAGGTAGCGCAGCATAGCGATAGAACGAAGCAACTAGCAAGCAAAGATAGAAGTGATATCAAGGGTAATGGTCATCTTGCCTGAGACCCTGCAAGGAAGAAGAACGTAGTCGAATGAATCCTCACAACTCCGGAACGAAACCGAAGCTAACGAGAGAAGCAAACCGGAAAGAAGCAAACAATATGGTAAACACACAAGCATAAACATGTCATGATGCACAACCAAGGATGATGCATGTCTGGTTTAATGAGGCATGGCATGGCAAAGTGCAACAAACAATACTACAAGTTAAGTGGAGCTCAATATGCAACGAGGTGCATATTGACAAAACACCACATGCAAGTATTTAGTTCTCTCTCATTTATGAACAAGACAAGATTAAATGTTGGTTAACATGGCAAGAGGTGAAGCATAAGTAAACTACACATTTTAGGCAATTTAAATGAGGCCAGAACAACAAACAACAATTTCGGTAAATCCCCACATGTTTTTTAGTAGTTTAATGCAAACAACAGTTTTAACCATTTAAATGTTGTTATCATGATGCGGATGACATATACAAGTTTATGCAATTTTATGAAAATGATGACATGAAGATGATAAGGAGCATTTGGTCACCATGGCGGAATGGAACGGGTGCCACGGCAACGAATCCGAAAATGATGTCACAACAACATATCGGTTCCGGTAGCTCACGGAGATATGGGTGCAAAAGAAGTGGGTGTGAGCGTGTCATGCAAGGATGGTGGGGTGCTCCCGGATTCCGGGTTCCCACGGGCGGCGGCATGGCAAACGAGGAACGTGAAAGACCTCTCTCGGACATGGTGCAAACACGAGCATCTCATACAACACACAAGCATTCGTTCACGGGCGGTCGTCTCGGGGTTATACCTTCGAAGCGTGCATTTTCAGAGCGGTTCAAAATCGTCGAGGGAAGTAGTCATTCACCGGTCGTAGTGGAAGTAGTCATTCACGTGGCGACGGTAGTGGAAGTAGTTGTACACGTTCGTTTCGGAGAGGTACTTGACGAATCCAACGTCTTCGGGGCGACGGTAGTGGAAGTAGTGGTACACGTCTCGAAGAGGGACTTGACGCATCCGATGTCTCCGGGGTCGATGGTAGTGGTACACGGTCATCGTGGTACTTGGCGAGTCCGCGTAATCGTAGACGTTCCAAGGTACTTGACGCATCAGCAGGTGTAGTCGTACATGGTGTCCGCAGCAACATGTCCATGATGGCCAAACAAACCAATAGCGACCGAAGGCAGCAGGGACAACATACAAGACTTGGGCGACGCTGGGCATCGGGATCAGGAGCGTGCTCGCTCGTGCATGGAGCTGGTCGCAGTCAACGCGTGAGCCACGCGTGCGGGCGGAGCAGCAAGTTCAGGTGGTGGTCGCGGTCAGGTGAGCGACGGGGCACGACAGCGATGCGGCAAGGAGCTCCAGCTCCTGTCTATGACGGGCAGAGGAAGGAGGTCCGACGGGGGGGCTGGGGCGCAGTGTGGTGGGGTCGAAGCAGAGGGCGTAGACAACGCAGCTGGGACGAGCGGCGAGGTAGGAGAAGCGGGGCTTGTCGACGGGGATGGCTGCCAATGGTGCATGATGCGGACCTGGTGCAGGGCTGCCCGAATCTCGCCGGAGTCGTGCCCAGAGGCGGGGGCGCGGCTTCCTGAGCAACTCTAGCGGTGGCGCTCGGGCTGCAGGAGGCGAACGGCGGAGGAGGAGGGCCGATGAGGGCGCGCGACGGAGCTCAGCGGGCGTGCTCCGACGGAGATGCTTGAACGGGGGCGGGCGCGCGGAGAGGAAGGAGCAGAGGCGTGGCCTGAGGGGAAGGGGCGCAAAGGAGACGGCGCTCGGGCATGGGGATTAGGCACGAGGCGCGGGTGTGTGTGGGTGGGCGGCGCACAGGGAGAGATGGGGAGCGATCGGGTGAGGGGAAGAGGCTGCGAGGGGATCAGGCTAGGGTTAGGAAGGGTTGGGCCTCAAGGGGTTTGGTGGGCCGGCCTGGCCTACTGGCCTGTGATTGATGGGCTTATTCTCTCCCTTCTTCAAATCTCTTCCAAAAGCAGAAATGCAAAGAAAGAAAAGGAGAGAAAAGAAATGAGTGGACAAGAATTTGGGCATGGGGATAATTTTCCCGGGCTCGCAAAAATGCGCTTGTTCCAAGAAAAATGGTGTGGACAAGATTGCAGGAATTAAATTCAAACTCATTTGGATTTAATTCAAATGGTTTGAACAAGAACTAGGATTTAGAAGTGACCAAAAATGTTGAGATTTTTGGTGGAGCTCCAGAAAATGATGAAAGAAATTGTGGGCAAGGTTGGAGACCAAGAATTGAGATAACAACGGCATGGGATATTTTGCAAGTGGGTTATGGTAATTCCACATCAATGGAATATTTTATAATATAGCTCCCTAATATTGGAAGATATGTTATAAAGAGAAGTCACCCTTCCCTTGATTTAAATGGATCGAAGATCCATACAATTTATTTAGATGAGTTTTTAAATTAATGATATGATGGCATGATGACATGATGCAATGCAAATGAAGCTAAGAAGAATGCAACAAACAAATACATTGCACGGCGAAACTCGGAATAGCTGGAAGTCTTCTGGAGCGTCGGTCTCGGGGCGTTACAGTTCCACAGGATCGAAACCTGACTCTCCTGTACATCCCTGTCTTCCAAAATTGTTCCTCGCGCTTGGCTTCATATGTAATTCACAAGCCACCTTCTTGTGATATGTTCTAGTATCAGATGCAATACTTATTCCCACTGCTCTGAACCCCTTTCACCCTCTGTTCCAGGCAACGAATGATTGCCTACCCAGTTGAAGCTTCTTAGTGCACCTTCTTACCTTGCTCTCGTTGACTTTCTTCAATTTCAACTCGAGAGATGCCTTTATGCCACGTTCACCAAGGTAGCCCCTAGGTACCTATCTTGTGTTCAGCTCCGGCCTTCCCGAGTCTTTCTCCCTTACTCCACCTCTTAAATCTCGGGACGAGATTTCTTGTAGTGGAGGAGATTTGTAACACCCCGAGAATCATGCTACATCAATCCCCTTCTAATGATGCCTTGTCATCATTGTTACTATTGCTAATCTCACTTTGATTCTATTCTAGTTCAAATCCCAAATTCAAAATAAAGTCCAAAATTCAAATTTCTCAAACATGCAAACTAAAATGTTCAAAGGGTGGAAAATAATCCCTAGATATTTGTCATGTTGGAACCAACCTCTTTTGAATTCCCAAAATGCCCCTAGAATTTTATTTAGTGGTCCAGCAGCAACAAAAATTGGCATTTTCGATTTCTAAAAATAGTTAGACAACTTCTTTTGGCCCCAAACTTTTTGTGCCATCTAATATTGCCGCTCTTGATTTATGTGCAAAGTTTCACAAGTAACAAAACTCATTTGGTACCTCTAAGAAATCTAAAACAGGAACTAAAAGCTTTAACAGAAAAAAAAGAACGAAAAGGCCAAAGACAACACTGCTCACATGCAGCCCATAGGTATAGTGCGGCCCAGCCCACTCAACGGGCCTTCTCTTTCTTCACGTACAGGAGGAAGGCAGAGGCAGGGGCGCCATGGCGCACACATGCCGTCCACGCCCAGATTGCCTCGTGTCGTTTATCCGAGCGCTCCTACAGGTGTATAAGTGTGCCCCCGACTCCGTTGATGAACCCTAGCCCCCGAAATTCCCCTCTCCCACTCGCGTTTCTCCTCTGAACCTCGTGCCTGAGATGTCATCACCGCGCCTTCGTCGATCCCGCGGCCACTAGCCAGTCCGCACCGTCTCGACATGTCCGCGAGATCCACCTTGCTCCTCTGCTTTGACTACACCGAATGGCTCGAGCTGGGCGCTTCTACATCGCCGGGATCGAGCGCTCCTTCCTCTTCGATCGCCGGTGCGCCACCGCCCAACTACTCTGCTCTGACCACTCTGGCCTCCACTCGCCGCGCCAAGCCATCCAGGAGCTCCCCCATCGTCGTCTCCTTTGCCCACGCATAAGGGCCCAAGCTAGGAGGCCCAGTACGCTCACCATCACCGTCGTCTTCGCCCACGGCCACCGCATCTCGTCGTCGAGTTCTTCGTGTCCGGCCACCCCCGCGCTCCCTAACCACGTCCACAAGCTCCGCGGTGAGCTCCTCTGTCGATTCCCCTCCTTTCCCCCTTTGATACGTCGCCGTAGTCATCGCCTTATGCTCGTCCATGGCCGTAGCCGTGCTGTACGCGCCGTGCTGCCTGCTTGCGTTGTGCTCACCGCGCCCGCGACCCACGCCCCGACCGCCCCGTGCGCGCCCCAGCGAGCCCACGCGCGCGCTCGGACACCCCTGACCGCGCCCTCGCCCGAGCTCCCGTGCCGCCACTGCTCTGCTGCTTGCAATCGCAGTAGCTTCGCTGCCTTGCTGCTCCCTGTCGCTGCTGCTCATACTGATGCTGTGCACTACTACTGCCCCTTGCGTGCCGCTGCGCTGCTCCTTTGCTACTGCCTTGCTGCTACTTAGCTGTCGCCGCTGCTCTTACTTCTGCTGCTGCTCATTGCTTTGCCATGGCTGTGGTGTTGTGCAGCGTAGTGTGTGTGTGCGTGAGTGTGTGTTCTGTGTGTGTGTGTCCGGCCCAAATACTAGTTTAGGGACTAGTTTAGTTATTTAGTCTAATTAGTAGTACTAGTTAATTAGTCTAATAGTAGATGGCATGTGGGACCAACTTTTATATTAAAGTGCTAAACTAGTTTTAGAATAGCTAAGTCCATGACAAGTAGGCCCCCCTTCACTGTTCACTTTGACTAGTCAATGCTGACTGGGCTGTAGACTAAGTCAACCAGGCCCTGGCCCCACATGTCAGCTTCTCTATACTTCTGGCTGGGTACACTTTTGGGTACCCATAGCCTTTTTCCTTTTAAATTCGAATTAGCAATAAATCCAGGAATTTCAGAAAAACTTTAAATCTTTGAAAATTAATAGAATACAAACCGTAGCTCGGATGAAAATGTCTTCTACATGAAAGTTGCTCAGAACGACGAGACGAATCCAAACACGCAGTTCGTTTACCTGTCAGATGTCTCTAACTATTGGAACATGGAACTTTCCCCCTCCGGTCATCTGTTTGACACAGGTCCGGAACCGGGAAAACATGCCCGGTTGACTTTCTCTTCACAGGTATCATGTAGCACCGCGTTAGAACACGTCTAGCTCTGCCTGATGTCCTGTTATGCACTTGCTTGCTACGTATTTACTGTTTCTCCCCCTTCTTCTCTTTGGTAGACTCCGTGCCGATGCTGATGCCCCTGTGATCGACTATGTCATCAACGACCCCTCCTTCTCATCTGAGAAACCAGGCAAGCCCCCCCTTTGATCATCCCAATATCGCCCATTCCATTCTCTTATGCTTGCATTAGATTTCGCTACTGTTAGTGATTGCTCCTATTTTGATGCATAGCCTGCTTTTGTATCTGTCATTGTACCTTACCTGCTTATCCTAAACTTCTTAGTATAGGTTGGTTAGTGATCCATTAGTGACCCCACCTTGTCCTTGTTGCCCCTGCTTCATCATTGAAGACCCGACCAATGGGATCGAAGACCAGGCCCCGACACCGCACATGACTTTCCCCTTAGTTGCTCGACACTGCTGGGTTACTATCGAGTGCCGAGGGTGAGACCTCTACAGCACTTCTGATGTTAACCCTGTAGTTTAGCTATTCGGTCATGGTCATCGAGGGTGATTCCGCCTTAACCACTTCCGATACGACTCTGTCATGCAACCCCTCAAGTGTGAACCTCGGGGTGATTCCTCTTACGTTCACCTTGATGATTACATTGAGTGGAATTCACCTGGGGTGATTCCTTGGGTTTTCCCCTTGATGTTTGGACACACAGATACTTGGACTTTACCACTCTTACTTGGAAAGGCGGGTCGATCCTGAGGGGTACCCGCGAGTGATGTGGAGACGGGTTGACCTAGAAGGTGCCCAAGAGATAACTACGAGGCGTGGCCAGGCATTCTTAGCCCTTGTCGCAAGTCCTCGAGACGGGGCAACGGGGTCACATATTTCGTGAGTCTCTGCTTGTTACCGCACATTCCTAATGCACTATGATTTGGATATTTGATCCGAGGGGCCTCTGGCCTGATAGCACTAACCATCACGTGGGCATAGTATGGGTGTTCTGCGTCGTATACATCAGCCGAAGCTTAATAGACATCAGCGAATGAGCGGCGCGCGTCGGGTTGGACTGGTAAGCACTTGCCTTTTTAAGGAGGTAGCTAGGTCTGCTCACCGGCCGCCCACACAACGTGCAAGTGTTCCCGGGGAGATGGCCCATGACCCCTGGGGGCATAGGTTTAGTCCGGCGTGCTGACCTCTCTATTAAGCCTAGGTCGGGTTGCGGCGTATTGTTTGGCCGAGGCCGGGCATGACCTAGAAAAGTGTGTTCGGCCGGAGTTAATCAAGCATGGCGGGTAAGTTGGTGCACCCCTGCAGGGAAGAAAACATCTATCGATAGCCTGTCCTACGGTAACGGACACTCGGAGTTGTATCCTGATCGATACAACTAGAACTGGATACTTGTGATGAGAATTGGATGGTGATGAGAATTGGATTGTGATGACAAATGGATAGTATGGCTCTGGGATTGCTTTCTTGCAGGGAGTCGAGAAAGGATCTCTGGCCGAGGTTGATAACACTACTACTACTTTACTTTATGCTACTCTACTACCTCCTGTTTGCTGCAAGATGGTGGTTTCCAGAAGATGTTAGTCTTTGATAGGACTAGGCCTTCTCTCTGTTCTGGCATTTCTGCAGCCCAGTCCACATATACAGCCTTCCTTTGGTAATGTTGCATATGTAATGTAGATCCTTGCTTGCGAGTACTTTGGATGAGTACTCACGGTTGCTTTGCTCCCCCTTTTCCCCCTTTATTTTTCTTTCTGGTTGATGCAACCAGATGTCGGAGCCCAGGAGCCAAATGCCACTGTTGATGCCTACTACTACGTGGAGACCGCCGACGACCAGGAGTAGTTAGGAGGCTCCCTGGCAGGAGGCCTTGCCTTTTCGATCGTTGCTACTTTTGTGCTAGCCTTCTTAAGGCAAACTTGTCTAACTTATGTCTGTACTCAGATATTGTTGCTTCCGCCGACTCTTGTGTTTTGAGCTTATGTATTCAAGCCCTCGAGGCCCCTGGCTTGTAATATAAAGCACTGTATTATTTTAATTTGTGTCTAGAGTTGTGTTGTGATATCTTCCTGTGAGTCCTTGATCTTGATCGTACACATTTGCGTGTATGATTAGTGTACGATTGAATCGAGGGCGTCACAAAGAAGATGCAATGGATTTTTGGGGGGACGAAGCCGTTGTGTTTTCTCCTCTACTCTCCTCTGCTCTCTGTGTAAGGACGTGGGAGTGGTGGAGCGGGGTGGTAGCATGGTGGGGCTGTGTTTTCAGTTAAGTGGAAACTGCAGAGAGGTTCTGCTATGAGGAGGTTGTCTTAGTGCGTTGGAAATCCGGAACGTCGTCGCCTCTTTTTTCGTGAGAATTTCAGGAATGCACGCAACTGTCAGAAAATGCGATGATTGTGTTTTTGGTGATTTTTCCTATTATGTGCATTTCTTCGGTACCTTGACAGAACTGCCTATGTCCACAACGTGTACTGCATGCAAGTTATTTATTCTCTATATACTATATTGTAACAGATCAGAATTCATACAGATGTACACACATTACTTTTTTGATGGAGTTCTTTTTTATTTTCTCTTTTTTATAGGTGATGGTGTTGCAACTTTTGTGTGGATGCAGGGTAGTGTTTGATAGGGGTACCAGACTGCTTTGCTTAACTAACCGTGCTGCATTCTTCATTTTAGCCCTACTGCAACATAGCAGAAAGAGAACTGCATTTTAGAAGTAGCAATACTTTGTGCTTCCACATGACGAACTGCATTGTTGTAGGTCACATACTGCATTTGTACGTTTACTTCGAGCTTCCTGCATTTTATTTATGAGAGCGAACTATAGTTTCTGGCAGTGCCCACACACATTTTTTTGTGGTTGTTATTCTTTAAAAAATGTTTCTTATTTTTCTTCAATGTTTTATTTTTGTAGTTATTGTTTTTTAGTGGCCATGTTATTTTAACTACTCTAGTGTGTTGGGCCTGTGTTGTTAGATGAGCGAAAATGCATTCGGCCCAAGTAGGTCTGTCAGCACAGCTGGCTCCCGGTGCGCTGTGTGTGGGCAGTATCGTTTAGTACCACATCGCCCGCGAAGAGCGCGCACGACCTGTTTATAAGCCCTGGCAAGGCAACCGTCTCGAACTCCTCTGGTTACTTGTTTGGGCACTTATACACGTCGCTCGCTGCTATATCTTCTCTGACGTGTGGGCCCATGTGTGCCCGGCCCCATGCATCGTGGCTCAGAATGACTCGCCTACTGTGGGCGCAGACCTACTAGAGGCTGGCTGGGGCCGGTTGCACTTGGGTGGTCAATTTTTTTAAATTTTTTTCCCTCTTACGTATATTTTCAAACGTAGGGGCGTGCACTGCTTAATAAATCATCTTGCAATGCATTCGTCTGGTTTGTGTACTGCATGAGCACACATTCCACACTACACATTTTTTGTGCACTGCATGCTGGTCGCATTTTTCTTTATTGTTTTTCCTCTTACGTATCCTTTTTCTGGTGTACGGGTGGGCACTGCTTTGTTTGATCTGTGTGCCTGCATTCTCAGAGTCTTGTGCTACAGGTGTACGCATTTTGTACTACGTGCATCCTTTTTTGTTGCAATGTTGGGACTACTGGTGCCAACATCACGGACTGCATTGATTGTATTTACGGACTGCATTACATGCACTAAATCTATGCGTTTGTGCACTGCACGAAAGTGCTTCTCTTGTGCTTCATTCTGAGCATGTACTGCACTTCATGCACACATATTGTGAACTGTCTGGTATAACTTTGAAGAACTGCAATCACTTTTATTTAGAATGGTCTGCAAATTATAATTTTTTAGAAATATAAATATTTAATTATCTGTGGTTAGTTCGTGGGAAGTGCTGTCGTCAAAGTACACCTTTTTTGGGTCCTTTTCTTTGGTAACATAAGCGTGCATTTATTGTCCTTCATTCTTGGTAACATATTTTTCATTAACTCTTGTTTAATTTTCAGTTTTGACCTTTTTGCATTCCTCTTCTATAAATGTAGGCTAACTTCTACCCTTCCTTTGCAGTTCATTTCTCCTTTGGCCGCAACTTGTCTCCTTTCTCCAGCCTCTCTTTATATCTTTTCAGTTTCTAGGTTTTTGTTGCGATGGCTCCAGGCCCCTGCGCGAATCTCTCCTGCTACGGTCATGGTTGTGATGTTCCGACGCACCGGGATTTCTCAGCTTGTTCACAGGCCTGTCGTGCTCGCCGGAGCGGCAAGGTCTTGTGCCGAGCTAGGTGAGCGGAGCAGCTTGCATATGGCACAATATTCACGGACGGATTGGATATGGACCGCATCAACGTTGCTGCATTCTATTCCGCCCTGCTTCGACGTGGCCTTGGCCTCACAAGTCCTTTGTCCATCAGCTTACGCCAATAGACTCATTACAAGATGGTATTTTTCGTTAGATATGATTTTTTCTGTGTGTTTTCTATTTTTTTGTATAATTCCATTCTATTTTGAACTTCTAGTATTTTAGGAACGCACTTTTTTAGTTTTATTGAAGTGTACTGCATTGTGTTCTTATTTCTTGTTTTTATTTTTTTGCTTGTGTGCATGGAGCTTGTGTTTTAGTTTGCATGGTTACAATATGTGAACTGCTTAGATATTTGTCGAGCACTACATGTTTCCACATTTTTTCCTGATTTGTATGGTGTATACTACATGTAGCTAGTCTCGAGAACTGCATGATAGTTTGAAGCGTACTGCATATTTGCAAGTTCCGTAATGCATATTAAATTGTGTTTTATCTATACTGCTTGTCGGACTATTGTGCACTTCATCTAGCTCGTGTCTATACTGTGTGTAGGTTTTTACTACTCTGTGCACAATATGAGAATTGTACTGCTAGTATCGTTCTCAAACAGTTTTATTATTTCTTGCAGAAAATCCCCCAACGAGCTGTTAGGTATCTCGGGCTGAAGAAGAAGGGAATTCCCCAAGTTATTATTGGCAATGAACACCTGAAACTAGCCAAGTACCATGTAGGCGTCGATGGGCGGTGTATCTGCAAAAAGGCTAGAACGAATTTGTCATTGAAAGTGGCCTGAAGTCTGAACAATTTTTTATCCTCAACTTCTTTGAACTCGAGGTCATATGGTTAGAATCACGTTTGACGTGATTGGTTAAGGTTATGAGGTTGATTGTAATAAGTACTTCTGCGTATCAAACGCTTCAAATTTTCATGTGTTTTCTAATAAGTACTTTTGTGATCTGAACCGCTTGAATTATAAGTCAGAACTTCATGCTGCCTGTGAGCTAACCGCATTTTTTTATGGGTTGTGGATCAAAATGTGTCAATGTTTACTCTATACATCATTTCTCTTAATATGGTTTACCCTATACATCATTTCTCTCAATATGCTTTAGTTGAAGAACTCATAGTCAGTGGGAAATTTGTGTTTACACAAAATTTAAACTGATACATAAGTCGTACAGATATGCAAACTGCTATGTATATTAGTGATTTATTGAACTTCATCTATTTGGTCGGTAATCTGCTGCTTCTTCGCGGTGACTGGACCGTGTCTAATGTCGCACTTTCTTTGGTTTTCTGTGGCGGTGTTGCTGGTTCTTGTCTTTGCACCGTTGTGTTTGTAGTCCCTCGCGTGCTTGTTGATGGCGGCTTTGTTTTCCAACACTATGGACTGCAGTCTTCCTTGTTCCTCGCGTGCTGGTTGATGGCGGCTTTTGTTTTCCAGCACTATGAACTGTAGTCTTCTTTGCTCCTTGCGTGTTGGTTGATGGCGGCTTTTGTTTTCCAATCCTGTGAACTGCATCCTTCTTTGCTCCTCGCGTGATGGTTGATGGCGGCTTTTGTTTTCCAATGATGTGAACTGCATCCTTTTTTGCTCCTCGCGTGATAGTTGATGGCGGCTTTTGTTTTCCAATGCCGTGAACTGCATCCCTTCGTGCTCCTACTTGGTTTTTTGTATGCAGTGTTGTTCTTGGTTGTTTTTGTGCAACAGCATTCCCTTGTGCTTTTTGTCTTTTGTTTGGTGGTCTTGTGGGCATTGTTTCATCGTGTTCTTCGTCCTCTTCACTCTCTTCTTCCTCTTCCTCCTCATCTTTATTTGTTTCTTTATAAGGCACTCTTTCTTTAGTTTCTTCACGTTCTTCGCCATCTTCACTACCTTGTTTTCCCTCCTCTTCTTCATCTGCTTCTTCATAAGCCATTTCTTCTTCAGTTGTGTCACAATCTTCTTCTGGGATGTCATTTTCTTCATCTTCTTCGTTTTTCAATTGATGTAGGGCAGAACCCTAGGGTCCGATCTTTCATGTTTGGAGAGGATCCCTATGAGGAACACGAAGAACGCACGAAGGGGAACGAGGGAAATCACGGGGAAATGCAAGAGAAAACACTCAACCAACATGAATATGATCACACATGTGCTAGATCATCGAGGCACAAAGTAACACGAGATTCAAAGTCAACAAGGGACGATACAAGGGTAACCGTTCTTCTTCGTGAGGAGGTCTTGATGGTCTTCTCCGGATGGAGGTCTTGAATCCAGGTGGATCTTCTCTGGATGGAGGTGTCGGTCCCTCATGAGGAGTAGATCCGTGTGGATGAGCAAAGCTCTATCTCAAATGAGCTAAACCAATGCTAACCCTAAAACATAGGTGGAGAGGGAGTATATATAGTCTAAGGGGCGAAGGGATACATGGGCCTCGGCCCGGAGGCGCTGCACGCAGGAAGGAGGGGCCGGATGTCTGGGCGTCGAGCCGGATGTCCGGGCGCTCGCGAGGGGCCGGATGTCCGGGATGGTGGAGTCGGCCTTGCTGCTCTCTGGATAGACGGGGCCGGATGTCCGGGCGGAGGGGCCGAATGTTCGGGGCTTCGGGAGGAGCCGGATGTCTGGGGTGATGGCCGGATGTCCGGGCCGTCGGGGCAGCCTTCTGTGCTCCCTGAGTGGCGTGTCCGGATGTCCGGGCTGGAGGCCGGATGTCCAGTGCGGAGGGCCGGATGTCCGGGCTGGACGCCGGAGGTCTTGGCCCTGTAGCTTCTGCTGCAGACCCGTGGCTGAGGGGTAGATCTCTAGGGGCCGGATGTGCGGGGCCACGGCCGGATGTCCGGTGAATGGAAGCTATCCTTACCTTCTTCCGTTGGTTCTCTTCTTCCGTGGACTTGGTGGCTTGACCATCTTCATGTGCATCCTCGGGGGGTCCTCTTGGTACCTAATCATGCACAACATTCCGGACTTAGGTAGTAGCCATGTCTCGAGAGGATCATATGAGATATCACTAATAAGAGAAGTCACCTCGGTCTCGAGAGCTCTAGCTCGTGCTCTTGTCATGGGTCCTCTTGGTGCTTGGTGAGACGATGGTAGGTCCATGGGGATGACCGTAGGATGCTCTGCATCATCTCCCCTCCCTTGGGAAAGATCCGACCTCGGATCAAAATCCTCATCACCATGGTACGGGGAGAGATCCTTGACATTGAAGATGTCGCTCAAGTTGTACTTGTCGCGTGGGAGATCGATCTTGTAAGCGTTGTTGTTGTAGCGTGCTAGCACCTTGAAGGGTCCATCGGCTCGAGGTAGAAGTTTGGACTTGCGTTCGTTGGGGAAGCGGTCCTTGCAAAGGTGTAGCCACACGAGATCTCCGATGTTGGATATCATGGGTTGCTTGTTGATTTTGAGCTTGGTCGCTAGACGTTGTACTTGGCGCTCGATGGTGTGCCTTGTATCCTCATGCATCTTCTCGATGTAGCTTGCGCGTGCACTCGCATCCATGTTGGTGCGCTCTCGTAGTGGAAGAGGTAGAATGTCCAATGGGGACAACGGGTTGAAGGCGTAGACGACCTCGATGGGGGACTTGCCGGTAGTCAAATGTCTTGCACGGTTGTAGGCGTACTCGGCGATGGGTAGACATGCCTCCCACTCCTTGATGTTCTTCTTGATCAACACACGAAGTAGAGTGGAGAGCGTATGGTTCGTCACCTCTGTTTGGCCGTCGGTTTGAGGATGGTATGCAGATGAGAACAAGAGCTTGATTCCGAGCTTGGAGCATAGCGTCTTCCAAAAGTAACTCAGGAATTTGCCGTCGTGGTCGGAGACGATTGTCTTTGGTACTCCATGGAGTCCAAAGATTTCCCTACAAAAGAGATTGGCGACATGTGAAGCATCATCTATCTTGTTGCAAGGAATGAAATGTGCCATCTTAGAAAATTGGTCCACAACAACAAACACGGAATCCTTGCCACTTTGAGTTCTAGGCAAACCAAGTACAAAATCCATGCTAATGTCTTCCCAAGGTTGATAAGGAATAGGAAGAGGCATGTAAAGACCATGGGATTGAGCTTTAGACTTAGCTTTGCAACATGTAGAGCATCAGTTGGTGAAGCGTGAGACATCGCGAAACATCTTGGGCCAAAAGTAGTTCTTAGAGAGCGTGGCGAATGTCTTGTCGCATCCAAAGTGTCCCATGAGTCCGCCTCCATGAGCCTCTTGCAGAAGGAGCAAACGAAGAGAAGACTGGGGAATACAAAGTTTGTTAGCTCTCATAAGATAATCATCCTTGATGTAATATCGTTCCCAAGATGTATGCGTCAAACATTTATCATAAGGAGTAGCAAAAGATGGATCATTAGCATACAAGTCTTTGATGTGCTCAAAGCCAACAACATTCAACTCAAGTTTAGTGACAAGCGTGCATATGCGTGAAAGTGCATCCGCAACTACATTTTCCTTACCCTTAATGTACTTGATCACATAGGGGAAAGATTCAATAAATTCACTCCATTTGGCATGAGGCTTGTTCAACTTAGTTTGACCTTTTAAGTACTTAAGCGTTTCATGATCGGTATGGATGACAAACTCATGAGGTCTAAGATAATGTTCCCAAACATGCAGCACACGCACTAAAGCATACAATTCTTTGTCATAAATGGGATAGTTAAGTTGAGCACCGGAGAGTTTTTCACTAAAGTATGCAATGGCTCATTTTTCTTGCATCAAAACTCCGCCAATTCCGGTACCACTTGCATCACAATGAACCTCAAAAGTTTTGTCAAAGTTGGGCAAAGCAAGAATCGGAGCATGAATAAGCAAAGACTTGAGCTCATCAAAAGCGGTGGATTGCAAAGATCCCCAAACAAAAGGAGCATTCTTCTTACTCAAGGCATGCAAAGGAGCGGCAATAGTGCTAAAATATTTCACAAAGCAACGATAAAAACCCGCAAGGCCAGGAAAGTTGCGCACTTGTTGCAAATTGGTGGGTTGGGGCCAAGTTTTAATTGCTTCAATTTTAGATTCATCAACATGGACACCCTTGGAAGAGACAACGAAACCCAAGAAAGCGAGCTTGTCAACACCAAACATGCACTTTTTCATTTTGGCATAAAGACGTTCCTTGCGAAGAGTTTGCAAAACAGCCCTAACATGCTTTAGATGCTCTTTCATGGATTTGCTAAAAACAAGAATGACATCAAAGTAAACCACAACAAACACTCCAATATAAGGGCGAAGCACAAAATGCATAAGACGCATGAAAGTTCCGGGAGCTTCCGATAAACCCATAGGCATAACCAACCACTCGTACAAGCCAAATTTGGTTTTGAAAGCGGTTTTCCATTCATCACCTTCTTGTATGCGGATTTGATAATAGCCACTTTTGAGATCAATTTTTTGAGAAAATGGTGGCACCGCTAAGTTCATCAAGCATATCATCTAGGCGAGGAATGGGATTCCTATAATGAACGGTAATAGCATTGATAGGTCTACAATCCGAGCACATGCGAAAACTACCGTCTTGCTTGGGCACAAGTATAACGGGAATGACACAAGGGCTTAAGCTTTCACGTACATGTCCGTTGTCGATTAGTTGTTGTACTTGCTGTTGGATCTCCTTAGTTTCTTCGGGGTTGACGCGGTATGGGGCTTTGGTTGGAAGAGGTGCTCCGGGGATGAGGTCGATTCGGTGCTCAATGCCTCGTAGAGGAGGTAGTCCCGGAGGTAGCTCATCAGGGAAAACATCTTGGAATTCCTGCAAAAGAGAAGATAACACTAATGGTAGATCGTTGTGACGCCCCCGATTCAATCGTACACTAATCATACACGCAAATGTGTACGATCAAGATCAAGGACTCACGGGAAGATATCACAACACAACTCTAGACACAAATTAAAATAATACAAGCTTTATGTTACAAGCCAGGGGCCTCGAGGGCTCGAATACATAAGCTCGAATACACAAGAGTCAGCGGAAGCAACAATATCTGAGTACAGACATGAGTTAGACAAGTTTGCCTTAAGAAGGCTAGCACAAAAGCATCTACGATCGAAAAGGCAAGGCCTCCTGCCTGGGAGCCTCCTAACTACTCCTGGTCATCGGCGGTCTCGTCACGTGGTAGTAGACGCCCTCGGTGTAGTAGCAGTCGTCAAAGGTGTCATCTGGCTCCTGGACTCCGTCATCTGGTTGCGTCATCCGAGAAGAATGGAAAAGGGGAAAAAGAGGGAGCAAAGCAACCGTGAGTACTCATCCAAAGTACTCGCAAGCAAGGATCTACACTACAGATGCAACATTATCAAAGAGGGGTTGTATATGTGGACTGGGCTGCAGAAATGCCAGAATAGAGAGAAGGCCTAGTCCTATCGAAGACTAGCATCTTCTGGAAACCACCATCTTGCAGCAAACAAGAGGGAGTAGAGTAGCATAAAGTAAAGTGGTAGTAGTGTTATCAACCTCGGCCAGAGATCCTTTCTCGACTCCCTGCGAGAAAGCAATCCCAGAGCCATACTATCCAGTTATCATCACAATCAAATCCTCATCACCATCCAGTTCTCATCCTCACAAGTATCCAGTTCTAGTTGTATCGATCGGGATACAACTCCAAGTGTCCGTTACCGTAGGACAGGCTATGCATAGATTAGTTCTTCCCTGCAGGGGTGCACCAACTTACCCACCACGCTCGCTTAACTCCGGCCGGACACACTTTCCTGGGTCATGCCCGGCCTCGGCCAAACAATACGCCGCAACCCGACCTAGGCTTAATAGAGAGGTCAAGCACGCCGGACTAAACCTATGCCCCCAGGGGTCATGGGCCATCGCCCCGGGAACTCCTGCACGTTGCGTGGGCGGCCGGTGAGCAGACCTAGCTACCTCCCTAAAAAGGCAGGAGCTTACCAGTCCAACCCGGCGCGCGCCGCTCCGTCGCTGACGTCTATTAAGCTTCGGCTGATGTACACGACGCAGAACGCCCATACTATGCCCACGTGATGGTTAGTGCTATCAGGCCAGAGGCCCCTCGGATCAAATATCCAAATCGTAGTGGATTAGGAACGCGCGGTAACAAGCAGAGACTCACGAAAGATGTGACCCCGTTGCCCCGTCTCGAGGACTTGCGGCAAGGGCTAAGAATGCCCGGCCACGCCTCGTAATTATCTCTCGGGCACCTTCCAGGTCAACCCGACTCCACATCACTCGCAATTATGCTCGCGCGGGCACCCCTCAGGGTCGACCCGTCTTTAGTAACATGGTTCAGTGTAAAGTCATAGTAACCATAGTAACTGTGTGTTTAAACATCAAGGGGAAAACCCGAGGAATCACCCCCGGTGAATTCCACTCAATGTAATCATCAAGGTGAACGTAAGAGGAATCACCCCCGAGGTTCACACTTGAGGGGTTGCACGACAGAGTCATATCGGAAGTGGTTAAGGTGGAATCACCCTCGATGACCACGACCGAATAGCTACACTACAGGGTTAACATCAGAAGTGCTGTAGAGGTCTCACCCTCGGCACTCGATAGTAACCCAGCAGTGTCGAGCAACTAAGGGGAAAGTGATGTGCGGTGCCGGGGCCTGGTCTTCAATCCCGTTGATCGGGTCTTCAATGATGAAGCAGGGGCAAGAAGGACAAGGTGGGGGTCACTGATGGATCACTAACCAACCTATACTAAGCAATTTAGGATAAGCAGGTAAGGTACAATAACAGATACAAAAGCAGGCTATGCATTAGAATAGGAGCATACAATAACAGTAGCAAAATCTAATGCAAGCATGAGAGAAAGGAATGGGCGATATCGGGATGATCAAAGGGGGGGCTTGCCTGGTTGCTCTGGCAAGGAGGGGTCGTCGTCGACGTAGTCGATCACAGGGGCATCAACATTGTCAACGGGGTCTACCGAAAAGAAGAGGGGGGAGAAACAGTAAATACATAGCAAGCAAGTGCATACTAGGACAACAGGCAGAGCTAGACGTGTTCTAACGTGGTGCAACACGATACCGACGAGGGTAGAAGTCAACCGGGAATGTTTTCCCGGTTCCGGACCTATGTCAGACAAATGACCGGAGGGGGAAAGTTCCATGTTCAGCATGCTAGGGGCATGTGACAGATGAACAGACCACATATTCGGATTCGTTGGATTTTTCTAAGCAACTTTCATATAGAAAACATTTTCATCCGAGTTACGGTTTATTTTCTATGAATTTTCAAAGATTAAAGCATTTTCAGAAACTATTAAAAAAACAGAAAAGGAATATTGCATCAGCATGACGTCATAGTGACGTCAACAGTCAACAGGACGGCTGACCGGTCAAAACTGACATGGGGGACCCATCTGTCATAGACAGTGGGTTAAACAGGGTTTAAACTAATCTAAATTTAGTTAGTAAAACTACTGGGCCCACCTGTCAGTGTCTAATTAACTAAACTAATTAGTTTTAATTATTAAAATGTTTTAATTAGAGGATTAAGAAGTGGGACCCGCACGTCAGTGGCACTGAGTGCCCAGTCAGCATAGTTGACCACGGTCAACGTGGTCAACTGGGTCCAGGGGGCCCACAGGCAGCGACCCAGAGGCGGGCCCTGCCGGTGCCAGGTCAGCGCCAGCGCCGGAGCAACGCCGGCGAGGCCATCTGCGGCGGATCCGCGCCGGAGTTAGCCGGAATTCGCGCGCAGGGCGCGAGAGGGGGTGTGGCCTAGTGCGTTCGATCGGGCGTCCGACGCCGCATCGATCTACGGCGGTCCCGTGGGCTAACTCGGCCGGAGTGGAGCGCTACATCGACGGCGGCGGGCGGCGCGTTCAGACGGAGTTCGGGATCGGCGCTACAGAGCGCGTGCGAGCGAAGTAAAGGGCTAGGCGAGGTCTATGGCGCTCCAGGAGCTCGTCAGAGCTACTAGCTCGAGCGGAGGAGCTCGGTGGCGAGCCCTACGACGGCAATGGCGGACGGCGGAGCTCGGCTTGCGGGCGAGCTAGCTACGGCGCGGGGAAGAGCACGGGGAGAGAGGGAGAGGAAGGCGGAGCTCACTGGGCGCCTGTAGGGGAGGGCAGCGGGCTCGAGGAGGGCGCGAGGTAGCCGGAATTGACGGAGAAGCGGCGGCTGTCGAAGGAAGAAGAAGACGAGGATCCGGGGCAGCAACGCCTCCCAGCTCGCGCTGCTGGCCGTAGTAGACGCAGGAGATGCCGACGATGCTCCTCGACGTCTTCGCTTGGCTCGGGGAGGTCGTCGGCCATGGTCACGGCGAGGCGGTAGCAGCGGCCGCGTCGGGTGGGCGCAGGGGAGAAAGGGATCTGGGGAGAGGGAGAGTGGAGGACGGAGTGGGGAGCGAGGGGGCAAGTGGGGGAGGGGACCGAGGCGCCGCAGGGGGGCGGCATCCTTATCGCCTCCGCGGTGACGCCGACGAGCTGGTCCGGCAGGGACTGCTCGGTCGCAGGCGCCCGGTCGCGTGAGCAGTGGCGAAGAAAGGCGACCGAGGGAGTGCAGGGTTGGGCCGGCCTGGCTGGATGGCCAGCTGGGCTGAGGCCTAGCGCGAGGGGGGGGTCTCTTTTATTTTCCTTTTAAAAGCCTTTGTATTTTCTGTTCCTGTTTTATTTTACAGCAACAGTTTTGCAATAATTCAAGCCACCAAATGACCTTGCATAAAAGTGGAGCTTGGCCACAAAAATACTATGAAATATTCTGCAGTGTCACAAAAAGTTTGTGCAATTTTGGAGTTCATTTGAATTTTTCATAAAGAGGATAGCATTTAAAAAAATGCTTAAATGATGTGGTTATAATTGCCAAAGCTCATCTTTGCACAAGAGGGATGTTGTGTTCCTTAACAAATAAATGTTATGGAATATTTGTCAAATGACGGACATTTTTCTAGCAAGTTTCGAGCAAACTCATTTTGCATTGTGACTTTGAATTGTTTTCAGAGAGGAATTTGAAATGAGATATTATCCCAACATGATTATCATTGAAATTCACAGTAGCTTAGCATCATCATGGTGGTTTAGTGTAGCATGATCCTCGGGGTGTTACAAATCTCCTCCACTACAAGAAATCTCGTCCCGAGATTTAAGTGGTGAAGTAAAGAATAACTTCGGGAGAACTGACCCTTATAGGGTTAATTATCTGGTAAACAATTCAGGGAATGTGGCAGAAGTATCTCTCGAGTTGAAACTTAAGAAAACATCGAGAGCAAAATATGAAGGTACAATAGGAAGTTTCAAGCGAATGGACAAACGATCGATACCTGAACAGAGTGTGAGAAGGGGGTTCAGAGCATCGGGAATAGATCATATCTCGGAAGGTGGCTCGTGACAAAACACAAAGCCAAGAGCAAATGATACTTCGGAATAAAAGGATATACAGGAGAGTCAGGTTCCGATCCTGTGGAACTGTGGGTTATGAGCCCACCATGTGGGTTAAAAGTAGAAAGGGGGCCGATAGCAAGGCATGTCAGATGATAGATTGTCAGTTATGTTGTCAACACATTGGTACCAAGGGCGAGGGACGGAGAGAATCGGACCAGTAGGCGAAGTTCTCGTCCATCGGTGGTTACCGAAATGTCAACAGCAATGATAACAAGGTCTTACTGACAAATTTTACACCGAGGTGTTTACATAAGCAGGAAACTATTACTGCTTAGATCATAAAGATCACAAGAAAGGTTAAACAAAACAATGGAAAGGAAAAATGTGGTTATTAGTTTAACCAGACCAATGGAAAGAAAAAGTTGCTTATACACAAGAATTGGGAGTATATCCTTGCCAAGGGGAAGCAGAGCAGGATATACATGATATGTCAGCAAGTTCAATAGCATTTACATAAAGGGGCGAGGGAACAATCATGATATTACCCATACAATGGTGTTTGGATAATTGATCAAGAAACATTTAGCATTGCGCCTCCAATGTTCTTAATGATGTTCGGGGTAACACAGTCATACTTTTGGATAGCATTGACATTGTCATCAGATAAAGGCCGGACTTTGGGAACACAAAGGATCCATCGGGAATTACTTGAACACCTCATGCAATTTTATCAGGGAAGATGAGGAGGTGGCCGATGGTTTTAGCAAAAATCCATCGACATGCCAAAAAGGATGTATTCCCAAAATTTATATTAACAAATTCGTGTTGCGGAGGCAAGAATGTTGTCGATGATAACACAATCATCGAGGGGCAAGGATGGTATTTCTCATCATGAATTCGATTGATATCCTGGAAGAGCTCGGAATGTTGATGATGATCACGACACATTTGTCGAGAGATTTCATGAAGATGTAATCGATCGGCGATGACATCCAGTCAAAGGAATGATGAAGCGAAAGGTTATTGGAACCACGGGTGCGACACAAGCTCGAATTCAAGCTTGTTGTTTGAGGTGAAAAGATAAGATGAGGAAGATCGACGTAAGCTTAGCTCATCGTCGGAAGTTGCTCCGAGAAGAAGGACCGGGTAGCACAGTTAAAAATTTGCTTGATAAAGATATAGCCGATCAGGATAGGAATGATGTGATGGGAGTATCATTCCAATGAGAATTCACAAGAGGTAGTGCAAAGACACAATATCCTCGAGATAACAGGGGGCAATACTCAAGGTAGATCAAAACAGAGGTTGGACAGATGAAATGATCTGCAGAAGACAAGTATTTTAACTTGTCCGAGAAAAGGAATCAAAGAATATCAATATGGCCGGAACCACGATTACAGAAAACCAAACCTCAAAAATAAGATGAACTTATACCAAGGGGGGTAATTATTTTCACGAGAAGCTTCCATGATAAGATCTACATCGTGTCTATGGGCATGAACACAAAGTTCAAGGTCGACTCCCACTTCTTCAATGCATAACCTTTCGTTCACTGCTCTAAAAATGATTTCAGTGTCAAAAACCTACATGGTGAATTACCAGAGGAGTATGACCCATGAAACCTTTAGGGTTCACACATTAAGGAAGGCATAGGTCCAACCCATCAGGGCATCTTAGGACATATACCATGAACTTTAGGATCAATTAACACATGTTCGAAGCAGAGCATGGTTGACAAAAGCAGAGGGTACAAATTGTCAAAGACATTATGTATCATGGGAATAACTCACAAGAATTTTGAATGTGAAGGATACTATCGGATAATAACCCGACAATGGGCCTGCCGGTCCAAAATGGAGCTGATGTGAGTATCGGTACTCAATCAAAGGAAGAAAGAATGCAAAGGCATCGGGTTATAGAACATCTGAATAATTCGATGCTTAGATAACAAAGGAATTATGATTTCCAAAATGAAGGATCAGAAGCAGACGCTCTGATCAAGGATGGATAAGTAGAATAGACCCAGGGGCACAATTGACGACAAATAGATTGGTCAAGAACCAGCTCATGTTCGAAATGACGTCTGAGCCAGAAAGATAATTTAGAAGGATCAAGTGATGATTGCGTGCTTTCACACACATGTTGAATCGATAGGATCAAAATGATGGTGTCAAAGGATACTAATGAATATTGCTACACATATGGAAAGCATCCATAATGCAAGCAGGCAAGTATTTGCAGAGCAATAGTTTGAAGAGGATTCTTGGAAGATCGGATAAGTATTTCAAAGCATCTTGTGAATCACTTGATCAACTAGGAATGAACAAATCCTCGATAAGTGTGAGGAATTATCCTTAGATGTATTCATATGGAAAAGGAGCTGCAAGGCAGCAGGCACAATGGATTCTCGAAACATCAGAGTGTATTTGATGCATCTTGTAATAACAAGAGCAACTAGAAAAATGATGTATTAACAACGGGTGTATGTAGATATCCCTAGGGATTTATCGATGGAAGGGAATTTCAAAAAGCGATGGTACAAGTCTCGAGAGAACATCGGAGAGTAACTTCGAAGTCTTATGGTGAAGCAGGCGATCATCGGTAATGTCGGGGCTCTCCGGGAGGAAGTGGGTACGAGAACCTAATGTCAGAGTTAGCAAAATTGTTTAACCCGAATGGAAGAGAGATCAGAATCCCGGAATATAGACAAGGAATAAAAGATCCTAATACCACCCAATTGGCGACGTGGGCCGATAAGCCACACAGCCAATGTTAGTAAAAGTTTTTCAGTGACTAGACTCAACTTCGGTCAAGGAGTTGGCAAGGGGGCTACCTACAGGCAGTCGGCTCTGATACCAACTTGTGACGCCCCCGATTCAATCGTACACTAATCATACACGCAAATGTGTACGATCAAGATCAAGGACTCACGGAAAGATATCACAACACAACTCTAGACACAAATTAAAATAATACAAGCTTTATGTTACAAGCCAGGGGCCTCGAGGGCTCGAATACATAAGCTCGAATACACAAGAGTTAGCGGAAGCAACAATATCTGAGTACAGGCATGAGTTAGACAAGTTTGCCTTAAGAAGGCTAGCACAAAAGCAACATCGATCGAAAAGGCAAGGCCTCCTGCCTGGGATCCTCCTAACTACTCCTGGTCATCGGCGGCCTCCACGTAGTAGTAAGCATCGGCGGTGGCATCTGGCTCCTGGGCTCCGTCATCTGGTTGCATCAGCCGGAAAGAAGAGGAAAGGGGGAAAAGGGGGAACAAAGCAACCGTGAGTACTCATCCAAAGTACTCGCAAGCAAGGATCTACACTACATATGCAACATTATCAAAGGAAGGCTGTATATGTGGACTGGGCTGCAGAAATGCCAGAATAGAGAGAAGGCCTAGTCCTATCGAAGACTAGCATCTTCTGGAAACCACCATCTTGCAGCAAACAGGAGGGAGTAGAGTAGCATAAAGTAAAGTAGTAGTAGTGTTATCAACCTCGGCCAGAGATCCTTTCTCGACTCCCTGCGAGAAAGCAATCCCAGAGCCATACTATCCAGTTATCATCACAATCAAATCCTCATCACCATCCAGTTCTCATCACAAGTATCCAGTTCTAGTTGTATCGATCGGGATACAACTCCAAGTGTCCGTTACCGTAGGACAGGCTATGCATAGATTAGTTCTTCCCTGCAGGGGTGCACCAACTTACCCACCACGCTCGCTTAACTCCGGCCGGACACACTTTCCTGGGTCATGCCCGGCCTCGGCCAAACAATACGCCGCAACCCAACCTAGGCTTAATAGAGAGGTCAAGCACGCCGGACTAAACCTATGCCCCCAGGGGTCATGGGCCATCGCCCCGGGAACTCCTGCACGTTGCGTGGGCGGCCGGTGAGCAGACCTAGCTACCTCCCTAAAAAGGCAGGAGCTTACCAGTCCAACCCGGCGCGCGCCGCTCCGTCGCTGACGTCTATTAAGCTTCGGCTGATGTACACGACGCAGAACGCCCATACTATGCCCACGTGATGGTTAGTGCTATCAGGCCAGAGGCCCCTCGGATCAAATATCCAAATCGTAGTGGATTAGGAACGCGCGGTAACAAGCAGAGACTCACGAAAGATGTGACCCCGTTGCCCCGTCTCGAGGACTTGCGGCAAGGGCTAAGAATGCCCGGCCACGCCTCGTAATTATCTCCGGGCACCTTCCAGGTCAACCCGACTCCACATCACTCGCAATTATGCTCGCGCGGTACCCCTCAGGGTCGACCCGTCTTTAGTAACATGGTTCAGTGTAAAGTCATAGTAATCATAGTAACTGTGTGTCTAAACATCAACGGGAAAACCCGAGGAATCACCCCCGGTGAACTTCCACTCAATGTAATCACCAAGGTGAATGTAAGAGGAATCACCCCTGAGGTTCACACTTGAGGGGTTGCACGACAGAGTCATATCGGAAGTGGTTAAGGTGGAATCACCCTCGATGACCACGACCGAATAGCTACACTACAGGGTTAACATCAGAAGTGCTGTAGAGGTCTCACCCTCGGCACTCGATAGTAACCCAGCAGTGTCGAGCAACTAAGGGGAAAGTGATGTGCGGTGCCGGGGCCTGGTCTTCAATCCCGTTGATCGGGTCTTCAATGATGAAGCAGGGGCAACAAGGACAAGGTGGGGGTCGCTGATGGATCACTAACCAACCTATACTAAGCAATTTAGGATAAGCAGGTAAGGTACAATAACAGATACAAAAGCAGGCTATGCATCAGAATAGGTAGCATCAAATAGGAGCAACAATAACAGTAGCAAAATCTAATGCAAGCATGAGAGTATAGAATGGGCGATATCGGGATGATCAAAGGGGGGGGCTTGCCTGGTTGCTCTGGCAAGGAGGGGTCGTCGTCGACGTAGTCGATCACAGGGGCATCAGCATCGTCAACGGGGTCTACCGAAAAGAAGAGGGGGGAGAAACAATAAATACATAGCAAGCAAGTGCATACTAGGACAACAGGCAGAGCTAGACGTGTTCTAACGTGGTGCAACACGATACCGACGAGGGCGGAAGTCAACCGGGAATGTTTTCCCGGTTCCGGACCTGTGTCAGACAGATGACCGGAGGGGGAAAGTTCCATGTTCAGCATGCTAGGGGCATGTGACAGATGAACAGACCACGTATTCGGATTCGTTGGATTTTTCTAAGCAACTTTCATATAGAAAACATTTTCATCCGAGTTACAGTTTATTTTCTATGAATTTTCAAAGATTAAAGCATTTTCAGAAACTATTAAAAAAACAGAAAAACGAATATTGCATCAGCATGACGTCATAGTGACGTCAACAGTCAACAGGACGGCTGACCGGTCAAAACTGACATGGGGGACCCATCTGTCATAGACAGTGGGTTAAACAGGGTTTAAACTAATCTAAATTTAGTTAGTAAAACTACTGGGCCCACCTGTCAGTGTCTAATTAACTAAACTAATTAGTTTTAATTATTAAAATGTTTTAATTAGAGGATTAAGAAGTGGGACCCGCACGTCAGTGGCACCGAGTGCCCAGTCAGCATAGTTGACCACGGTCAACGTGGTCAACTGGGTCCAGGGGGCCCACAGGCAGCGACCCAGAGGCGGGCCCTGCCGGTGCCAGGTCAGCGCCAGCGCCGGAGCAACGCCGGCGAGGCCATCCGCGGCGGATCCGCGCCGGAGTTAGCCGGAATTCGCGCGCAGGGCGCGAGAGGGGGTGTGGCCTAGTGCGTTCGATCGGGCGTCCGACGCCGCATCGATCTACGGCGGTCCCGTGGGCTAACTCGGCCGGAGTGGAGCGCTACATCGACGGCGGCGGGCGGCGCGTTCAGACGGAGTTCGGGATCGGCGCTACAGAGCGCGTGCGAGCGAAGTAAAGGGCTAGGCGAGGTCTATGGCGCTCCAGGAGCTCGTCAGAGCTACTAGCTCGAGCGGAGGAGCTCGGTGGCGAGCCCTACGACGGTAATGGCGGACGGCGGAGCTCGGCTTGCGGGCGAGCTAGCTACGGCGCGGGGAAGAGCACGGGGAGAGAGGGAGAGGAAGGCGGAGCTCACTGGGCGCCTGTAGGGGAGGGCAGCGGGCTCGAGGAGGGCGCGAGGTAGCCGGAATTGACGGAGAAGCGGCGGCTGTCGAAGGAAGAAGAAGACGAGGATCCGGGGCAGCAACGCCTCCCAGCTCGCGCTGCTGGCCGTAGTAGACGCAGGAGATGCCGACGATGCTCCTCGACGTCTTCGCTTGGCTCGGGGAGGTCGTCGGCCATGGTCACGGCGAGGCGGTAGCAGCGGCCGCGTCGGGTGGGCGCAGGGGAGAAAGGGATCTGGGGAGAGGGAGAGTGGAGGACGGAGTGGGGAGCGAGGGGGCAAGTGGGGGAGGGGACCGAGGCGCCGCAGGGGGGCGGCATCCTTATCGCCTCCGCGGTGACGCCGACGAGCTGGTCCGGCAGGGACTGCTCGGTCGCAGGCGCCCGGTCGCGTGAGCAGTGGCGAAGAAAGGCGACCGAGGGAGTGCAGGGTTGGGCCGGCCTGGCTGGATGGCCAGCTGGGCTGAGGCCTAGCGCGAGGGGGGGGGTCTCTTTTATTTTCCTTTTAAAAGCCTTTGTATTTTCTGTTCCTGTTTTATTTTACAGCAACAGTTTTGCAATAATTCAAGCCACCAAATGACCTTGCATAAAAGTGGAGCTTGGCCACAAAAATACTATGAAATATTCTGCAGTGTCACAAAAAGTTTGTGCAATTTTGGAGTTCATTTGAATTTTTCATAAAGAGGATAACATTTAAAAAAATGCTTAAATGATGTGGTTATAATTGCCAAAGCTCATCTTTGCACAAGAGGGATGTTGTGTTCCTTAACAAATAAATGTTATGGAATATTTGTCAAATGACGGACATTTTTCTAGCAAGTTTCGAGCAAACTCATTTTGCATTGTGACTTTGAATTGTTTCCAGAGAGGAATTTGAAATGAGATATTATCCCAACATGATTATCATTGAAATTCATAGTAGCTTAGCATCATCATGGTGGTTTAGTGTAGCATGATCCTCGGGGTGTTACAATCGTGAGAGGTGTTAGTTTTTGGTTCTCCATCCTTGCACACAAGGACAGAGTGCATAACACCCAATGGGTTCTCACACACTTCTCTCATCTCACTTTTGGTGGCAAATAAGACTAAGTTTTTCTTGTCGCTCATCACGGAGGCACTCGGTTTTGGCTTGTGGCTCTCACTCTCTTTTGGGTGGATCACTTTCTCACTCTTCTCGCCACGATGGGTGGCTTGCTTGCTGGCTATCACTTGACTAGGAGACATAGGTCGTAGCACATACTCCTTTTCTTTCATCTTGAGGCTATAGTGATTGGTACGCCCATTGTGGATGACGCCGCGGTCAAATTGCCAAGGCCTACCAAGAAGGAGGTGGCAAACGGACATCGGGACGACATCACACTCCAAAGTGTCCTCATATGCACCTATTTTGAAGGAGACTTGGACCGTATGCTCAACTCCTATAGTGCTGGAATCGCTTAGCCATTAGACTTTGTATGGGTGCGGGTGCTTCATCTTGACCAATTGTAGCTTGGAGCATAGTTCTTCACTTTCCAAGTTGTGGCAACTACCTCCATCAATGATGACCTTGACGGACCTTCCATTGATGCCGGCCTTAGTGTGGAAGATGTGGCATCTTTTGTCTTCTTCTTGTTGATGTTGAAGAGTCAATACATTGGAGACAACGAGAGCGGGGCTCCAATCCTCATCACAAAATACTTGATCATCTTCATCCTCGTTCACGCACCGGTGCATGGCCACTTGCTCAAGGGCTTCCATCTCCTCTTAACTCATGGAGTCATAGGTTCCATCATTGTTGAGGATCATGGTGCGCTTGTTGGTACATTGGAAGGACTTGTGGCCTCGGCCGTCGCAAGTGAAACACTTGAAGGAGCTTGTCTTGACGGTCTCATCAGTCGGAGTAGATGATGAAGCGCGCGGCTTGAAGTTGCTTGTAGTAGGAGGAGGACGACTTGAGGTTGTCGAAGCTTTCTTGTAACTTGACTTGTCGTCGTTGCTTGTAGATGGCTTGGTTGAGGTAGAAGTTGGAGGAGTCGTTGCAGCTTGGTTGTTGGAGAAGCCGTAGGTCTTGGATGAGTACTTGGCATACTTGAAGTCATCCTGCACTTGGTGTTCCTCCTTGGTAGCTTGATGCACGAGCTCAATGAGGTTGGAGTAGGGTTGGAAGTCAGCGATCTTGTTGATGGGATGGTTGAGGCCATTCAAGAAGCATGCCATAGTTTGCTCATCATCTTCCGTTACATTGGCTCGAATCATGGCTATCTCCATTTCCTTGTAGTATTATTCAACACTCTTTGTTCCTTGCTTGAGGAGTTGGAACTTCTTGAAGAGATCGCGGTTGTAGTTGGTGGGCACAAAACATGCTCGCATGACATCTTTCATTTGAGCCCAAGTGGTGATTGAGGTTCACCTCTTGCTTCTCGGCGCTCAAGGACTTGTTCCCACCATATGAGCACATAGTCTTGGAACTCAAGGGATGCCATAGCAATCTTCTTCTCTTCCTCATAGTTGTGCAAACGAAAGATTTTGTCGACCTTCAATGCCCATGATAGGTACTCTTCGGGATCATTGCTTCCATTGAACTTGGGCATGGTGAATTTTAGCTTGCCATAGCGTTGCTCTTCATTGTGTTGTGGTCGAGGATGATGATGACACCCTTGATGTGGAGGGTAATCATCCTCATGTTGCTCTTGGCGTGGAGGAAGTCCATGATCAACTTGCTCTTGTTGAACTTGAGGTTGTGGAGGAACTTGTCGGGCTTGTGGAGGAGCTTGAGGAACTTGACGTTGCACTCGCGGTT
Source organism: Triticum aestivum (assembly GCF_018294505.1). Taxonomy (NCBI): domain Eukaryota; kingdom Viridiplantae; phylum Streptophyta; class Magnoliopsida; order Poales; family Poaceae; genus Triticum; species Triticum aestivum. The sequence goes on from NC_057804.1 coordinate 244,436,882, forward strand.
GGTAGTTCTGCTCTTAGATTTCTTATCGAAGTGATTCCTCTTGATTGCGCCGATCTTGATTGCGGTTGGCGATGGCTCGACTTGATTCTTGAAGGGCACGTTGCGCTTCAAGAGCTTGTGCTTCACGTTGGTGTTTGTTGAAGATGTTGAGCCTCAGCGTCTTGTTCCTCTTGATGTAGACACGCTCGTTCTTCCTCTTGGTGACATTGACATTGTCTTTCTTGAGCTAGTGCAAAAGAAACTTGGTGTGGTTGAGGATGAAGTACTCTCTCGTCGACTTGCTCTTGTGAATGCTTGTCGTATAGAGGATTGCGAGATGCATGACGGTCTTGACGTGCGGCTCGTTGAAGAGTGTTCGATGTCAGTGTACTTGAGCTAGAGAAGGTGTCGTCGGAGTGTCGACTTGAGCGGCTCTGTCTTGAGTATGAAGAAGTTGAAGGAGGGCGGTTCACCAACAAGGCACGGATCTCGTCCATTCTTGCATTGTTCTCTTGCTTGTGAGCATCGAGCTTGTTGTCGAAGTAGTCCTTTGTAGGTTGCTCGGAGAGTCGCAAGTCAGTGGCGAGGTTGTCGATGCGGTCGGTCATCGCTTGTTGCTCTTGATGCAACACTCGTTGTGCACCAAAGAGGTGTCTCTTGTTGACAAATGATGACATGTCATCGTCTTGCTCGATGAAGAGTGGGTTGGTAGAAGTACTTGGCCTATCCATCATTCCAACCAAAAATGTGAGTGGTAGAAGGAGAAGAACTTATACCAAATGTACCTTGACCGATGTTGACAATGAATCAAGATCACTCAAATGCGGACAATGAAATAGGACAATTGGTACCAATTCTTGTCGGTTCTCATACCTACACAAGTAAAAGCTTATGGTGGAGCTTGGTTAGGATGGTGGCACAAAATTTGATGCAATTGTAAGTGATCTTCAATAATCTTCGAAAAGATTCAGAAATTTGCAAATGCAACAAGTAGACCAAGCAAGTAGAGGTACACGGAAACACACACGCAAATAGATAAGTGGGATTGTGCAAACCAAAAATGAGCCAAAATGTGGAATCCACGAAAATGCTCCTATTGCACAATACAAGAGAGACGCTAGCACGATTGCACAATAGGCGGATATGTAACTTGTGCATGACCTACTAGGCAAAAATGCAATGACCTCTATCCCAAGTATGCTATATGTATGGTATTTCGGTGATATGATCCAAGATGATCGGATATGACAATATTAATGTAGTATGATGCTATGGTTCTTTCTTATAAGCTCTTTGCTCATCTTTCCTCTTTGCATAAAAGCTTCGTTGGCTCTTTCACTTTTGAGCTCTTTTCTCATGCAAAACTTCACGAACCAAGATAGTAATTGTGTATGCGATGACAACTTTGTGACACAAAAGATGATGCCAAGATATGCACCACTATGGTATGGTATGTATGGTATGGAGTATGATCACTAATGTGCACAAGTCACGTTGCCGGCAATACTCAATGGCTAGTCTCGATGGGTAAGCAACGTAAAAGTAAGGCTATGTGCTTATCAATGCAAATGGCATGGAAATGCCAAAGATGTCGTCGAGGTTACCGTCCTTGGCGATGATGAGTCCTTTGCGAAGATGAGTGGTGGTGATGTTGACATCGAACCATACCTATATAGCCGAAACACAATAGGACACGGGACCCACAACCCAAAATCTCAAAGACTAAAATGTGTCAAAATCGTCATAGGAGGTAGCGGTGAGCGGTGGTGGTGCTTGCGGAAAGTGGTGGTGGTATGCGGAAGTATGCATGCGCACCGGAGCAAAATTTGGCGAAACTAGGCTGAAAAGGTCGCGGGGATGGAGTTGCAGCCGCCAGGGGCCGGATGTCCGGGGGACTCGGGCGGATGTCCGGGCGCCTGGATCGTGGTCGAACGAGATGATCTCCATGGGAAAAAGGGCAACTCCGGGGCAAAATTCAGACGAATTTGTGGATGGAAATTGCGGAAAAGATAGGGGGAAAGCTACATCCACTCGATGCAAAGCAGATCCGTGGATCAAATCCAACAAAACTTCATCACACCAACAAATCACAAAAAAAATTTGGGGCTATTTTTGATGGGGATTTTCGGATTTAGGAAGAAAACAACAAAATCAAGCTAGAAAACATGGGGTAGGGGCTCCAAAAACCTGATCAACGTGACTCATGATACCAAGATGATGTAGGGCGGAACCCTAGGGGCCGATCTTTCACGTTTGGAGAGGATCCCTACGAGGAATAAGAAGAACGCGCGAAGGGGAACGATGGAAATCACGGGGAAACGCAAGAGAAAACACTCAACCAACAGGAATATGATCACACATGTGCTAGATCATCGAGGCACAAAGTAACACGAGATCCAAAGTCAACAAGGGATGACACAAGGGTAACCATTCTTCTTCGTGAGGAGGTCTTGATGGTCTTCTCCGGATGGAGGTCTTGAATCCAGGTGGATCTTCTCCGGATGGACGTGTCAATCCCTCATGAGCAGTAGATCCGTGTGGATGAGCAAAGCTCTATCTCAAATGAGCTAAAACAATGCTAACCCTAAAACGTAGGTGGAGAGGGAGTATATATTGTCTAAGGGGCGAAGGGATACATGGGCCTAGGCCCGGAGGCGCTGCACGCAGGAAGGAGGGGGCCAGATGTCTGGGCGCTCGCGAGGGGCCGGATGTCCGGGCTGTCGGGCCAGATGTCCGGGGTGATGGCCGGATGTCCCGGCCGTCGGGGCAGCCTTCTATGCTCCCTGGGTGGCGTGTCCGGATGTCCGGGCTGAAGGCCGGATATGCGGTGCGGACGGCCGGATGTGCGATGCGGAGGGCCGGATGTCCGGGCCCTGTAGCTTCTGCTGCAGACCCGTGGCTAAGGGGTAGATCTCCAGGGGCTGGATGTCCGGGGCCATGGCCGGATGTCCGGGCCTGGAAGTTGTCCTTGCCTTCTTCCGTTGGTTCTCTTCTTCCGTGGACTTGGTGTCTTGATCATCTTCATGTGCATCCTCGTGGGGGTCGTCTTGGTACCTAATCATGCACAACATTCCAGACTTAGGTAGTATCCATGTCTCGAGAGGATATTTGATATATCACTAAGGAGAGAAGTCACCTCGGTCTAGCTTGTGCTCTTGTCATGGGTCCTCTTGGTGCTTGGTGAGACGATGGTAGGTCCATGGGGATGACCGTCGGATGCTCCGCATCACCAATCTTGTTATTTTGGGGCCGGTTCTTGAATTCTATCTCTTCCTCTTTTTGCAGATGCTGCAATGTCTATGCTTCGTCCATTTTTTATTGTTGTCAGTGGAATCTCTGTTTGGTTGCGCACTGCCATGTCCATGGTGTTCTTGCTCATGTCTTTTTTTACATGTCCTGGAATTGTGGCCGCTAATTTCATTACATGTCTTGCACCTGTTTATTCCCAGTGGTTCACCATCACTGTCCATGTCAGGCTGTGGCTTACTGTTTTTGTCATCATTTTTCTCCTTGCATGCAACCTTTTTTTTGGTTGCATCGCCCCCTTTCTTCCTTACTCTTGTGTTTGAAACGGGAGGTGGAAGAATTGTTTTTTTATTGCACCAGTTGCGCTGGGTTCTGTATTTTCTACTTGCTCGACATTATTGTCATGCCGGGATTTCTCTGCTTGCTTTAGTTTTGCTGCCGCTTCTTCTTCTTCTTTGAGCACATCAACTTCCTGGATCAGAGCCCTCATACCAGACAATGCTCTGTGCCACCCAGCGTCGGACCTTGTCGCTCTGTTTGCAAGGTCCATTGCTGTTTCTGTCAGCAATTTCCTACGGCAAAAAAATGAGCTTCCATCTGGTGCTGTTTGTTCATAGTCTCTTCTGTCAAACGTTGCATTTGATCTTGCGTTCCGGGTGTATCTTTTCATGATGTACACCTCAGGAATCTTGAATACTCTCAGATGAGAAAGTATGCATAACACATGGACGCAAAAGAGCCGTGCAGACAACACATTTTTTCTTTGTTTTGTACGTGAACTGCATGAAATTAATAAACACATCTTTTTGTTGTTATTTGTTAATTCTTAAGGAAGTGAACTTCACTTGGTCTTGTGAAGTACTCATGCATGTGTAATTTTATAGTTCAGTAAGTGAGGTTTCATGCATGACTATCAGAAATTAGGATTTTTTTTGCTAGTGAGTCGCACCTGTGTGTGTCCAGAACTTGCACTCACATTCGTAGACACCTTTCTGTTCGTCGGCGACCACTTAGAAATTATGCCTTGCCCAGTCAAATGCACCTGTTCTATTGTAGTGGTGTACAAGGTACTTTGTCGGGTTCTCGGGGCACCGTTTTGCTCTGAATGTAGTGCTGCGGTAGAGTGTTTCTTTGAGATCTGCAAAAACTGCCCTTGTATACACTTTTGATAGCTAAACTTCGAACCCAAACTGGGTTGTCTTTACCTCCGACTGCATGATCAGAAATGAAGCGTTATGAATCAAAGAAATGGAAATTTTGCTTGTTTTTGTAGTTATATTAAGCAGTTTTTGATGGACATTTTTATTTACCTCATTTTCTACTGTCTCTACGTGCTCGATGGCCTTCCTGGTCTGAATGCACTTGTCCACCTGTTGAGAAAACAGATGGAGATCATGCTTCTCTTTGACGAAGTTTTTCTTCAATATCCGGTTCATGCCCTTGTTTATCTGCGTGGAAGTCATCCGAGCACAGAAAATTTCCTTGTAGTAAGTTGAGATCCACTCGTGCTTGTCAACCCATAGTGAATTCATCACTTCATTGTTTTGCAAGTTGTATTTCTGAATGAGGTCCTTCCATGCCCGTTCAAATTCTGGCGGCATTAGTGGGTGGTTCAGCACCTCATTGAGTTCATCCTTTAGTTTCTCGTGCGCCTTATACAACAAGATGAGGTGGTCTTTGTACTTCTTCATGATATGCCACCGACACAACTTATGTAATGTATCTGGGAGGATAGTTTTTAATGCTGCCTTCATCGAAGAACATTGGTCTGATAAGGCACAAATAGTGTTTTTATTAAGTTGTTTTGTGTGTAAGAAAGACGGACGAAATAGAAGTGTACAGAACAAACGTAAGTATACATGTGTTATTTTTTTGTACCTGTGAGCATGCAGATTGGCGGCTTATTGTTCATACACCTCGGGAATGTCTTGAAAACCCACTCCAATGACGGTATTGTTTCATCTCGCACAAGGGCGACAACAAATATGGTAATTTGTAGATGATTCTTCACTCCCATGAAGACTCCCAGTGTCATGTGGAATTTGTTAGTTTTATATGTCGTGTCAAATGTAACGTAGTCTCCAAAATCTTCATATGATCGTTTGGAACTTGCGTTGGCCCAAAAGACGTTTCTTACACGGTTATCTGCATGAACGTCATAATCATCGAAGAACTCTGGGTTTATCTTTTGCATCTTCTCGAAGAAATCTAGAAGTTTCTTGACGTCATCTTTGGACTCTTCTATGGCAAACTTTTGTTTCCTTCATTTCAAATGCAACGCAAACTCAACTCATCAAACAAGAAATAATTACCGATAGAATCCTCAAGCGATATGGTCTGTGACGTGCTTACTTGTTGACCTAGTTACAGATAGTATGTCTGAGGGAGTCCTGGATTAGGGGGTGTCCGGATGGCCGGACTATGACCTTTGGCCGGACTCCCGGACTATGAAGATACAAGACTGAAGACTTCGTCCCGTGTCCGGATAGGACTTTCCTTGGCGTGGAAGGCAAGCTTGGCGATTTGATATGAAGATCTCCTCCCATTGTAACCGACTCTGTGTAACCCTAGCCCTCTCCGGTGTCTATATAAACCGGAGAGTTTTAGTCCGTAGGACGAACAACAATCATACCATAGCCTAGCTTCTAGGGTTTAGCCTCTCTGATCTCGTGGTAGATCCACTCTTGTACTACCCATATCATCAATATTAATCAAGCAGGAGTAGGGTTTTACCTCCATCGAGAGGGCCCGAACCTGGGTAAAAACACCGTGTCCCTTGTCTCCTATTACCATCCGCCTAGACGCACAGTTCGGGACCCCCTACCTGAGATCCGCCGGTTTTGACACCGACATTGGTGCTTTCATTGAGAGTTCCTCTGTGTCGTCACCTTTAGGCCCGATGGCTTCTTCGATCATCAACCACGACGCAGTCCAGGGTGATACTTTTCTCCCCGGACAGATCTTCGTATTCGGTGACTTCGCGCTGCAGGCCAACTCGCTTGGCCATCTGGAGTAGATCGAAAGCTACGCCCCTCGCCATGAGGTAAGGTTTGGAAGTCTAAACTACACAGCCGACATCCGCGGGGACTTGATCTTCGACCGATTCGAGCCACGGCCGATCACGCCGCACTGTCACGATGGGTACGATTTAGCTCTGCTGCCGGACAACGCCCAGAGCATCGCTCAGGTGCCCGCTCCGACCATTAGCTCGGAGCCGACTGCGCCAGTTGGGGCCGGACGGCTGGACGCCGCCCCCGGAGCCGCAATCTCTACGGCGATAGAGCCGAACACCAGCCTAGTCCTTTGCGAGGCCTACGACTCCTAGGTGCCGGACTCCGTTCCGAATTCTGAACCTCCCGCACCTCTTCCGATCGAACCCGATTGGGCTCCGATCATGGAGTTCACCGCCACAGATGTCTTTCAGCACTCGCCCTTTGGCGATATCCTGAACTCAATAAAGTCTCTCTCTTTGTCAGGAGAGCCCTGGCCGGACTATGGTCAGCATGGTTGGGATGCGGATGACGAAGAATTTCAAAGCCCACCCACCACCCACTACGTAGCCACTGTCGACGACTTAACCGACATGCTCGACTTCGACTCCGAAGACATCGACGGTATGGACGCCGATGAAGGAGACGACCAAGAACCAGCGCCTATAGAGCGCCGCACAATCGCCTTATCACACGATGTATGCATGGTGGACACACCTAAAAGAAGCAACGACGAGGATCAAAAGGGCACAACCAGGGATCGTTCCCTCGAAAAACAATCAAAGCGGCGGCATAAGCGCCACGCCAAGCCCCGCCTCGACAAAGACCCAGCCATGGAGCAGGGCGAATCAACAAAAGACGAACATGCCATCGAGCAACCATCCAAATAAGGCGGAAAAACCGAACAATCCAGCCCCAGCAAAGATAATAGTCTGGACGACCTCACGCCGGACAAGTCGCTGGAGCACCTGAACCTCCACCGAAGGCTTGTCGCCACTGCACGTAGCCTGAAAAAGCAGAAGCAGAAGCTCAAAACAGTGGAAGATGCAATCAGAATAAGATGGAGCAAAGTACTCAATACCGCACACAAGTATGGCAACAGTCGCCACACAAAGAGCTTTCCAAAGCGGAAATTACTACCAGAATTTGATGAAGAGGCCCTAGAGCCCCCACAACCAAAAAACAAGGAAGTCACCAGGTCGGATAGACGACCCCATCGACCTCCACCAACAAAGGGCGCCGCATTCAATGCGGCACGCGAGCCACACAAAGATTCGCATCAGAAAAACGGCCCGACCAGATCCATCTACGGGCCAAGAAAGAAAGCTCCATTGAGCAATGCAACACAAAAAATATCCGAACATCGCGGCACACCCACATACAGGGGCGCCACGCACCCCCTATGTTTTATCGATGAGGTACCGGATCATGAATTTCCAGCGGGATTCAAGCCCGTAAACATAGAAGCATACGACGGAACAACAGACCCTGGAGTCTTGATCGAGCATTATATACTCCATATACACATGGCCAGAGGAGATGACCTCCACGCCATAAAATATTTACGCCTTAAGCTCAAAGGGCCAGTCCGGCATTGGCTTAAAAGCCTCCCCGAAAACACCATGGGAAGTTGGGAAGAGCTCGAGGATGCTTTCCGGGCAAATTTCCAAGGGACCTATGTCCGACCTTCGGATGCAGATGATTTGAGTCATATAACTCAACAACCCGGGGAGTCAGCCCAGAAACTCTGGAACAGATTTCTTACTAAAAAGAATCAGATAGTCGACTATCCGAATGCCAAAGCCCTAGCAGCTTTCAAACATAGCGTCCGAGATGAATTGCTCGCCAGACACCTCGGCCAAGAAAAGCCAAGAACAATGGTCGCATTAATAAGCCTCATGACCCGCTTTTGTGTGGGAGAGGATAGCTGGTTGGCAAGAAGCAGCACCAGCGACCCGACTATGTCCGAACTCAGAGATGGAAACGGGAAGCCGCGCCGTAACAAAGAACCGCGCCGGATCAAGGACAACAGCCCGATGAGCACGGCAGTCAATGCCAGATTCAAAAGCTCTCGGCAAAATCAGAAAAAGTCACCCCCTAAAGATGACAGGGACGAGCTATCCAACCTCAACGAAATCTTGGACAAAATATGTCAAATCCACAGTACTCCCGGGACACCTGCAAACCACACCCACAGAGATTGTTGGGTCTTCAAGCAGTCCGGCAAACTCAATGCCGAACACAAGGGGCTCGACGCACCAAGCGAGGATGACAACGCGCCCCACAAGCAGAACAACAGAGAACAACAGAAGTTCCTGCAAGAAGTCAAAACAGTAAATTCACTCCAGGTGACAACAGGGAAAAACAGAACGGCACCCAAAAAGACACGCACCACACGTCCCGCCTCAGTGGAGCACCGTCGCTGGTTGTTACAACCAATCACCTTCGATCATCTCGATTACTCCAGAGGTATCCGGAACGCAGGTTGGACTGGCTTGGTCTTGGATCCAATTATTGACGGACTCCAATTTACACAAGTCCTAATGGACGGCGGCAGTGACCTAAACCTATTATATCAGGACACAATCCGCAAACTCGGGATAAACCCAGCAACAATTCGCCATGACAACACTTCCTTTCAAGGAATCACGCCGGGCTCAGATACCCAGAGTATGGGTTCCCTATTGTTAGAAGTCATGTTCGGCTCACCCGACAACTTGCGAAGCGAAAAGCTAACCTTCCACATCGCCCCGTTCATAAGTCGCTATCAAGCGCTGCTGGGACGCCAAGCTTTTGCCCGCTTTAACGCAATACCGCATTATGCATCCCTCACACTCAAAATGCCCGGTCCGCGAGGCATCATCTCACTAAAGGGAAATATCAATTGATCCATGAAGTACGGATAATGGTGGGGCTGCCTTGACAGCCGCACACTAATCCAGCTTCACTACCCCGGACATGGTTCGACAAGTCCGGCGTAAACATACAAAGGCCTAACAGCCGCATAACCCTGTACAAGGGGCTCCGCGTATTCACACCAGGAGACAATATGGCCCAATCTTACTCATGCCTCTGTGTTATAATTTGTTTATTCTAATATAGATTTCTCGCATGATTATTTTTCACTAAGTCCCTCTCTTTCGCAGACAAACATCATGCTACGCCCGTCCAGGATACGGCACAACAGAGACACATGCCCAGACGTGCAGTGGGGACCCGTTCTAAGGATTCTCTTCAGATTAAGACCCTGCGTAAACCTTTCTTACTGTCTCTTGTTGATACCATCCCCCGGTTTTTCACTATAGCCGAGGAGGAGGCTGGCGTCTTGGCATGTGGCCACGCCAAAATTTTGCACGTACCTGGACACCAGGGGCCTTTTTACCAAAGGGTTATTGTCCGGTCCGTCCTCAGAAAGACCGAATACCTTAGGGAGTGTTCGGCGTCGCGAGTTTGGCCTTATATGCATCAGCTCCGAATCATGTCATTCGTCAAATGTTGGGTTTGCCCGGCTCCTATGTTTTTCTGCCTTACATTTCGCTCTATCGACTAAGGCGGCACCAGGAGAACTACTGCGATTGTGCCCCGGTTCGGCCAGGCGAGCACCTCAGTAGAGAAAGCCGAAAACTGACTGTCATGATATAGCGAGAGACTGGTCAACCACTCGATGACTTTCGGTATCTTTAGGATTCCTCCGCATTAACGAAGGGCCGCTTCCCGGTCAGGCACACTCGCGCCCCAAATTCGGGTGAGCGTGGTGCCCCTAGGGGCTATTCAGTAGCCCCACTGTCGAACTCCTATGGCTAAGTGAAAGTGATAAAGCATTATAGTCCGGTTGCCTAGTTCTCCGTGCCACCACCTCCTTTATAGGACGACGACATTGGATTAAGTGTGAAAAGGCGCCTTTTTGCGAACACCCCCGCATTCTATGCGTGGGGGATGAAGCCAACGACTGCCATCTTTCAGGTTACATACACATATACATTAACGGCCGCACATGAGGCATTATAATTCTTGCAAGCACAAGTATAAAAAGCTTTTATATTCTATCAAAATATTTGTTTTACAATAGTACACGCTATTCGAACACAACATCCTTCGAGCACTGCGACTCTATTAAACGAGCGCCATGAAGAACTTCCTCAAAGTAGTGCTTGGCAGGTACTCGGCTTTCGTCCGAATCCCGGGATGAAACAACACTGGCCTTCATATCCGTCCAGTATGTTTTGACACGGGCAAGAGCCATCTGTGCGCCCTCTATGCACGTCGACATCTTCATTGCATCAGCATGCGGCACCGAACCGAGGAACTGCTGCACCAAGCCAAAATAACTCTTTGGCTCCAGATTCTCTGGCCACAGACGACTCGCAACATACCTCATGGCGAGTCCGGATAACCTGTTCAGCTCCGCCCAGGCGGCCAAACGGTCGGATACCAAAAGTGGGCGTTCTAGATTGTGGAACTGACCAAAAAAGCTCTTCCAATCCATGGTCACCTCGGCCGCGGAAGTGTTCGGTCGCGTCTGCCGCACTAGCTGCCAAATCCAGATAAGTGTTTTCCGCACTCCACTGCCGGTCTAACGGAGCATACTTGGGGTCCCCGAACTTCATCCGCAACATATAGGGCTCTCTAGCCGTGATATCTCCGGCCTGACGTAGCTCCTCCTTCATAGCTCTCATTGCAGAGCGAGTATCCTTGGCCTCGGCAGTGATCTTTTCAAGATCCTTCTGAGCCGCCTTATCTGCTTGTTCAAGAAATTTACAGCGGTCAGCAGCATTCTTCAATTTTATAGCCATCTCGGCCATTACTTTCTTGCTCTGGCAGTGAGCAGCCAGTTCGGCTTTTAGCTCTTCAGCCGCCTTCACGGCAACCGCATCACTTTTCCTTGCTTGTTCCTTGGCTCGGGCAAGTTCCGCCCGAAGGTTCTCCACGGCAGCAGCACTATCTGCATCAAGCACATATCTTATAAGGCACGCGCACCAAACTCCTCTTATCAGATGACTTTGGAACATACCTTGTGCCTCATCTAGCCGCTTATTTACAAGCGCGATGTCGGCATCCGCCACGTCAAGTTGCCGCTTTAGCTCGACAGATTCATCAGTCCGGCTAGCCAGCGAACGCCTCGCCACCTTCATAAAATAGGTGACATATTATACCTGGGGTTATGATCCTCTGCGCGCCGTCACTCTTGATGACACACAGAGTCTCAGGGGCTACTATTAATACAGGGCGCATTTAATATGCGGCTCTACCAAAAGGTACACCTTTTTACGTACCTCAAAGCCTATTAGTAAACTCCTGGCAGCCTCGTACAATCCGCTTTCCACGGATGAAATCCTTCCAATCACCGTATTCATCAACATACGGTGTTCTTATGAGATGGACGCCCTCCCATGCAGATCCTTCAGCCCCTCCGACCGTGCACCAGAGGGTGCCGGACTAGCCTGACGACCTTTTCCAGGGTCCGGACTTGGAAAAACCCTGCAAGAAGACACCTCGGGGTCGCCTGCCTCGTGAGACGGTGCAACAAGGGGAGGCGTTTTTCTCTCTATCATCTCCGGACGAAGATCCCCTGAAGATGAGCTCTGCTGAGAAGGGTTGAGATCCGAACTGCAAGGTAATATTTCGGTTATCTTCCTTAGAAATAAAACAAGAATGTCATTCATTTTGGAACCCCTCTCTTCACTTACGGCTTGGGGGAGAGAGGTCCCCCTTGAGGGCGCAATGCGGCCGGGGCGTTCTCCGGCGCCGAACCCTCTAGCGAAGATTTCTTCCCCCATTTTGAGGCCATCACCTCCGGGTCTTCAGAGGCAGTCCTTTTCTTTCGCTGGTCAGGGGAATTTTCGATTCCTCCCTTCCTAACAGCCTCCTTCGCAGAAGCGGTAGCTCCTTGGTTCCCCCCTTCGCCTTATGCCAAAAGCACGACCTCGAGCATCCTGGTTAGCATGGGATTCGGCGTGGTCTCAGGCAGGGGGGCTGGACACCTGATAAGCTTTGCCTTCGCTATCCACTCCTGTTCAAAGGACAACTCTGTTAAGGGTAATTTTATGATGGAAACACGGATAGCATGTCCAAATACGGAGCTACTTACTCGAGCGTCCGGGTGATTGCAGCTCAGACCTGCGTCCTCGGACAAATCCGGACACCTTGCTTGTGATCCAAAGAACAATTTGTACATCTCCATGGGCGTCGTGCCCATAAAGTGTTGGAGGACTCGCGGTCCTTCCGGGTTGAATTCCCACAGGCGGAGAGGGCGACGTTTGCAGGGCAGTGTGCGGCGAATCATCATAACTTGCGCCACTACGGTCAAGTTAATATCTCTTTCTAGAAGATCTCGAATGCGGTCCTGCAGCAAAGGCACGTCTTTGGGCGGCCCCCAGATAAGCCCTTCGTTGACCCATGACGCTAGCCGTGGTGGGGGATCCGAGCGAAAAGCAGGTGGCGCCACCCATGTGGTGCCCCAGGGGGCTGTGATGTAAAACCAGTCCCGTTGCCCTAAACCGAACTCCTCTTGAAAAGAGCCCTCGGGCCATGGAGCGTCGGCCATCTTGCTTACGATGGCTCCACCGTACTCAACATGCTGCCCCTCGATTATCTTCGGTTTCACCTGGAAGGTTCTTAGCCACAATCCGAAGTGAGGAGTAATATGGAGGAAGGCCTCACACATGACAATGAACGATGAGATCTGGAGGATGGACTCTGGAGCTAGGTCGTGAAATTCCAGCCCGTAATAAAACATAAGTCCCCTCACGAAGGGATCTATCGGGAAGCCTATCCCCCGAAGGAAGTGAGATATGAACACATGCTCTCACCGGGCTGGGGAGTGGGAATGGCTTGCCCTTGTGCAGGCAGCCTATGCGAGATTTCGCCGGTCAGATACCGCGCATCTCTCAGCTTTCGCATGTCTTCTTCCGTAACGGAGGAAGGCATCCACCGGACTTTAAGGTCGGAGACGGACATCGTCGAGGGTCCGAGGCGCCTAAAGCTGGTGCTCTGGATGTTGGAGCGCAAGGCAAGTGGCAGATTCGATTGAGTTAAAAGGAGTCGAGCCTTGGTCTCTTTAAAAAGTGGTTGAATACCAAGAGCCCTCCCCGTAACCGTTTGGGACCCGCTTTCAATTAGGGGGTCATACCAAAGGCGCGGTTGGGTTACCCACGCTCGTATTGATGAGAATCCTGGAATAAGGGGACACAATCTCTGCTTTGACAAGACATGCCAAGGAAACCGCCTCGCTAAATGCGCTGAGGTGGAACAGTAAAACGATTCGGATAAAGGCCTGGCCGTGGCGTGATGTGACGCTGCGGAGTACGTAAGCAGATTAGATTTGTGCAAATATTATTCTCTCTACGGTGGCATGTGGAACTTATTTTGCAGAGCCGGACACTATCCTTGTGTTCAACATCTTCGATGGAATATTTGGAGGAGGAACCCGCCTTGCAATGCCGAAGACAATTTGCGCGCCGGACTCGTCATCATTGAAGCCTGGTTCAGGGGCTACTGAGGGAGTCCTGGATTAGGGGGGTGTCCGGATGGCCGGACTATGACCTTTGGCCGGACTCCCGGACTATGAATATACAAGATTGAAGACGTCGTCCCGTGTCCGGATAGGACTTTCCTTGGTGTGGAAGGCAAGCTTGGCAATTCAATATGAAGATCTCCTCCCATTGTAACTGACTCTGTGCAACCCTAGCCCTATCCGGTGTCTATATAAACCGGAGAGTTTTAGTCTGTAGGACGAACAACAATCATACCATAGGCTAGTTTCTAGGGTTTAGCCTCTCTGATCTCATGGTAGATCCACTCTTGTACTACCTATATCATCAATATTAATCAAGCAGGAGTAGGGTTTTACCTCCATCGAGAGGGCCCGAACCTGGGTAAAAACACCGTGTCCCTTGTCTCATGTTACCATCCGCCTAGACGCAAAGTTCGGGACCCCCTACCCGAGATCCGCTGGTTTTGACACTGACAATGTCCCATATACTGCAGACCACCGGACATACACGATAGCATTGACATCATCTGCGTGTGTGTGTGGTTGTCTAGCTGCATGTCCTTCACCAACTGGTCAATCAAAGGATCATCTCTTTTGCACGAGCGCATGTGCAGAAGCATCCCGGGGGTTTCCAACATCTTATGATTGTGATTTAGTTCAACCATTTCTATCACAAATTTGCCATCCTTCCTCTTTTTGACTCTTATTTTTGCCCTGCAGGCAATCCTTTTTGATGTCTTCTCACGTTTTCGGTCATAATCTGACACAGTCTGCTTGTGCGCCCCTTCACTTGAGCAGATAATGTAGGCATTTGTCTTGTGTTCTGCCCTCTTGGGTATGCCAAACCCTGCATATCTCGCATAAGTGTTGTAAAAGTCACATACTTTGTCGTACGTGGTGAACTTCATTCCAGCGGCGGGTATGAGGTTCAGCAGCATGTTTTTATCCTACATCAAGTGCAGTGCTCTACGAGATAAAGTGTTCTGTTCTATTTAAATACGAGGAGTGCATACGAGTTTAATAAAGCATTGCAATGTTCCTAAGTTTCCAGAAGAATCGACTGTATTAGAAGTTAGGCCAAACCTCACAAGAAATATCAATGTGCACTTCAATGTTATCTGAATGTACTGCAAATATTTTTTTTTTTCAGGACATAAACTTACACATGTGTAATGTCGTTCATCCGATGGCGTTTGCAGCTCGCCGGGTTGTATTGGACATGGCGGGGTTATAGCAGATCTGTGTAGTTGAGGATCTCACGGTGGCAATAGTGAGGAGGATTTGTACCTGTCGTCGATTTTTGACCGAGGTGCCCTTGGTGGTCGCATTGTCGAAGTTGATGCAGCAGATTTTCTTGGAGCTCTGATTTTTGGTACAACAGGTGGACGGAGAGCTCTGTTTTGTGGTGCAGCAGGTGGACGCGGTGGTAATCTAGTGTTGTGCTGATGTCTCACTGGTTGGTTTGAAAATTTTGGAGCAGTGGCACATCATCATAATCATCATCTGCTGCAACATCATGTTCCACTGCATCATTATTGTCTGTTCGGACATGCTATCCAAATGTAGTGAACTCGTGCTTGTAGTCTGGTTTGAGAAGTGTTATTGACTCATCTTCATCGTCATCATCGTCATCATCCCATCGGTGAGTGCCCTCCCACACGAAGGTGATATCGTCATCATCTTCCACTACCTCTTCCTCCTGGAAAAAAACCCTCTTCCGGAGAGTATTGCACCCTGTTTGTTGTTGTGAAGAATCCTCGAGGAATCTCAGGTGTAACCCAGCCAGTGTATCTTTCATAAGAAGTTTTACTCTTCTGAAAGTTGTTGTTCCCAGGGTTGTCAATTATGCGCGGCATTTTGTATCTACTGAACATCATTTCTTGCACAAAATTGTCGAGCTGCATTGTCAGGTTAAATGAACCGAATCATCTGAACTGCAATGTGTTCTAAATAGTACTGCAAACTAATGCATGCTGACTACATCACCCCGCAAGGTGAACTGAAGTAACCACACTACATCGTTTTCCATAATGAACCTATACAACCGTACTGGATGTCCCAGAAAGCATACCGCATTACCGAGCAACTGCATTGCATTTTTTCACGGCGGACTGAAGTAACCGCACTGCATCATTTTTGGAGGCGTACTGTAGATAAGTAAACTGAGATAGTTGAGGAAGTGTACTGCTTACCTCGTGTTGCAGTGCTTCCTTGCATTTGCAGGAAGAAGCTCCCTCCTCGTCCGTCTGCAGAACTTTTGCGTTCACCCGTGCAGTCCACTTGCCCTTCAGAAGTTCATAAGCGGTATTGATGTTGCTCAAGGTGAGTGGTGACGGAGGATTTTCTCTTAAGGTTGTTACAGCCTTAGTCCAAGAAGCTGCCGTGGAAAAAGGAACCTTGCGCAAAGTCCTCGTTGCTCGAATTGGTGTGATGTCGAGGCAGCACCAATCCACATTTGATGAAGTGCCGGTAATTGAAGACCCTCCCCTCAATGCCGTGGTACTTGAAGGCCCGGAGGAGATCGGCGGCGGCGCTCCTAGGCCGCTGCCGCGGAAGAAGGCCGGGAGGGGAGGGGCGGCATGCTCCTTGGCTGTTGCCGCGGAAGAAGGCTGGGAGGGGAGGGGTGGCGGCACTCCCTGGCCGCTGCTGCGGAAGAAGGCTGGGAAGGGAGGGGCGGCATCGCTGCCGGCTGCCGCCACGGAAGAAGGCAAGAGGTAAGGGGCGGCGTCGCTCCCATGCTGCTGCTGCGGGAGAAAGTGGGGAGGGGAGGCCCAGGCCGCTGTCACGGAAGAAGGCCGGGAGGGGAGGGGCGGCGGCGCTCCCTGGCCGCTGCCGCGGTAGAAGGCGGGGAGGAGAGGGGCGGCGATGCTCTGGTGGGGATGTGCAGAATAAGCCAGGTGTTATTATAATAAGACTCTTAAGGGGTGTTATCATAATAGACCCACCCTATATATATTGCATATAAGTAAGAAAGCAGTTGGCCATTCTGTAGCTCAATTAACTAGATGGAACATTGTGTGCCATGTTCCAGAAGAGTCTTAGGGAGCATAATGAACAGCAGAGTTATTCATACAAACCTACTACAACAAGCAAAACTATGCAATCATTAGCCTCGTATAAACTAGATTCTGAGCCTCATGTAGTAATAGTTGGTTAATAGACTTCAAAGCTTTAGGCACACTTCGCAAGAGTAATTAAATGGTAAGGCCTTTAATTTAATTCTGTCAACTAATAGTTATATAAGTACCCTACATCAAGAATCATTGTTTGGGCATCTCATAAACTGAGGACAAATAAAGAAATTGAAAAGAGCAATTTGACTATGCCTGAAAGGAACAAGCAATTTAACTATTGAGTTGGCAGCATGCATACATGCGCGCCTCAATAACATCCATGGCCTAGCTACTTTACTATATAAAGGAACAATTAATGTAATATTGTTTGCCTCCTATGAAGTATCTCGGCTAGTATGTAATAAAGATCCTAGTAATCATAGGGAGGCTAATGATGTGAATATGCGTTTGGTTATGACATTCATGACATCGGCAAATCTACCATAGCAGGAAGCAGTTTCACACTGTTCACTACTATAAGATGTTTTAGATATTTAAAAGTAGACTACATCCGTAATGAGTGAACAGATAAATTAAAATGTGTTTGCATACATCTTATTTACAAAAAGTTAGAACATCATATAGTAGTGAGCGGAGGGAGTTTTAATCAATGGCCCAATGACTAGGTTACAGGTGAAGAACCCTACGAAAGCACAATGTCAGACAAATAGGATGTCATGGTAATTATAATAAAGTGACTTACCATAACTGGTTGAACAGGCTCAGCGCTGCTCCTCCTTCTCTTGCAAGGTTGCTTCCTAACATCTTGTACTTGGAAATCCTCAATCTTATCTTCATTGCACCCCCTCTGCAAGGTGACACAAACTAGTTACTAGTCTCCTTGGAAGATAAATATGCATACTTTCCATTCTGTGAACAACACCAAAGGACGAGTTTATAACAAAACAACATCACATAATGAAACATGCCACATCTCTTGCACACAATGAAATTGGCATTTACTATATGTGCGTTCTGTAAAAACTAGGCATACCTTCGAACTAGACCTCCAAGTACTCTTGGAGAGCCTAGTTTAGTGTACTTCTAAACCTTTATTTCAGCTATGAGTTATACAAGCCCCCACTACAACAACCCTTAGTGTTTAAATCGTTGACAAGCTCTGTTAAGTCAAGAACTACAAGTAATCAAAGCAAATAGTCCTAGTATGGCTAGCTGATACAAACAAGCAATTGAACAGATGTGTGGGAAAATCTTGCACAACACTGAATTACATATCAAGAAAAGAAGCATAGAAGGAGGCTTAAAGACCATCACTTCACTGACCAGATTTAAGAGGAATTTAAACATCATGTGCAATGTATGAACTAACATAAACATGGCATATTTCAGATTCTATAATGAAATGCACATGTATTAGGTTATACCATGTATGATCCTAAATGTACACTATAGTAGGCAGGAGTGATTCATTATTGCATGCATAATTGAATTGCAGGTTAAGGGCCAGTTCTATTCCACCTTTTGAGAGCTTATTGTCAAAATAAGCCATAAAAGATGTAAAGAACTCGTTTTTGAGTTATGGGCTTGGGATTAACTTATTTTGCTTGGGGGGTGGGTGGTCCATGTAGAAGCTCATGAAAATTGAAGGGAAGGGGAACATCGGAATGACTCTGTTGTCTACCTATATTACACTCAAAATGCCACTGCTCATGCCTGTGTCACACCCGACCCTCAAGTAAAAACAAACGCGCAAGCGTTCATTGCCCTGCCCGCATGCATCTCATCTCCCCTTTCCCTCTACCTTGATCCCCTACCTGCAGTTCTAGGGTTCCTCCAGCGAGCCGATGCAACAGGTCCCATCTAGCCCACTCCTCGATGATGCTCTGTCAAGCTAGGATACATGGACGGCAGGTAGGGCCGAATCCCCCTGGCTGCTCCTCCCTCTGGCGCTGCCCCTCACTCTCATGGTCTCCAGCAGCTGCTCCGCTATGGTCCGTCCAACGCACTACTCTGGCGGTCGCCGCGCAACTACGGTCGAAGTCACCTCATTCCCCCTCCCCTCCTCCCAAGCCGTGGCCTTGAGGTGTTGTTAATGGATGAGCTCATCCAACAAGGAGAGGATCTCCTCTGATGTTTTACCAAATTTTCATTCTGATCCGCTATACGATGAATTGCTATGAGTTGCTACTGCTTCTATATGATGCATTGCTATGAGTTGCTCCTGCTGCTGCTATATGATGAATTGCTATGAGCTACAGCTGCTACATGATGAATTGCTACGAGCTGCTGCTGCTATATGATGAGTTGCTATGTGCTGCTCGTGCTGTTGCTATATGATGAATTGCTATCAGATGCTCCTGCTGCTGCTATATGATGAATTGCTATGAGCTGCTAGTGGTATATGATGAATTGCTACCTGCTACTGATGCTGCTGTATGATGAGTTGCTATGAGATGTTGTTGCTGCTATATGATGCTTTTAGGTGGTGCTGCTATATGATAATAACCAGACACTTGGACCATCGATTTTTTTATTATAAATAATGGTTCTTCATTCAAATTTAGGCAATGAGTTCTTCATTTAAATTAGGCAATGGGCTCTCTCTGGAAGAAATTGACCAAAGTAGATTCTGCCAAGTAGATGGTATCTTTGTATTTGTGTTTTGAACAAATATTGATGGTCTGTTTTCCTGTCATATTAATTACTACACTAGGTTCAAGTCATGATGTCTGCAAGTCAAATTAATTATCATATGGGCACCAAAATGACAAAATATAATGCAATCTAGACTTTTCACTGCTCATACCGCAGATAAGCTGAAAAAGCAGGCAATGAAAAGAATTGGTTGGCTTATTATCTGGAGCTTATATTCAAAGGGGCTTATTTTCTTAGGGTAACTCGAAATAACTGTCCCTAAGAACCCTGGCCAACAGCACTGTCTTACAAATAACATGTCACGATGATTGCCATGCAGTGACCTACCATAGCACACTGTATAGGCTCACCGTTGCCTCTCCTTTTTTGCGATGTTCCATGAAATTGCCACATACATCTTGTACTTTTTCATTGAGGCACCCCATCTGCAAGTTAACACGACTAATTTGAGGTATCTCTACATGATAATACATTGCATATCCCTTGCACATATTTAAACCACCAATTAATGATTGTGTGCATAGCATAAAGTAACCATGACTCTGTGTACTGGACTAGCAGACACTCTAAGGGAGCCTAATGTAGTGCACTGGAATTCCTACACGCCACCTATGATTTTGTGTAATGTACTACCTCTGTTCCTAAATATATGTCTTTGTAGAGACTCCACTATGGACCACATACATATGTATATAGATGCATTTTAGAGTGTAGATTCACTCATTTTGCTCTGTATGTAGTCTAGAGTGGAATCTCTAGAAAGACTTATATTTAGGAATGGAGGAAGTATCATGTATGACATCTACATCTCTAATTTAGCAACCAGTAGTGGAAATCATCGTCTGCACAAAGGGATTACTGGTCGAAAGTCATATCAAAGCACGCTGGCAGGCACACAGTAATACAAGAGAGAGACACACTTACAAGATCATAACAACGCCTCAGCCCAGGATCTTGGATGGCCATGGTGTTAGATCCAGAAGAAGCATTGTTAGGACCAAGAGTATATCGACCAGAAGGGGGTGAATGGGAGATTCAAATTTTCTTTTGAAAGCTTTGAAACGAAAACCCAATCACAACAGCCGAATATAGTATCGAAGGAAATAGTCTAAATCAATCTTCTTCGTCAGAAGCATATTCATCCATGAAGGCATTAACAACAGTACGAGCTTGATGGATCACTGGTTTAACCACAATGAGAGTAATACAACATGCAAGCAGATATAGTAGAATGAGGCTCAACATAGTTGTGAATGAATAAAAAGTTGTAGAACTATTACACAAGTAAATCTAAAGTACAAGATGGTGACGAAGAATACATCCGATGATAAAGGACGGTGATAAACATAGATACACAAAACATAGTGATCAAGAATACTATCGGCACATAGCACGAATGATAACTACTAAAGAAAATACAGTATAGTAGAAATAACAAGTGGTGCTCGATGGCGACATAGAGATTTGGTAGACCAGTTCACCCTTCTGCCAAAGGGCTACGTCTGGTTGGAGGGGTTGTTACTTAACACGGAAGATAAATTCCGTTCACCCTATTCTCCTTCAACATAGAGCTAATCAGACTCAGCTTGATTTCACTCGTGATAGATCCTTGTCGGTGATCTCCAAACCTTCGGTTGACCTTCACGAACCACAATCACCCTTGGTTGCTGAAGATCAGGCTTGGTGAAGACAAAAACTCTTCATCACTCGAAGCCAAAACCTATCTGTCTAGATAGTGCACAATTCTCAAGAGTAATAGGTACAAGAACTCTCACTCAGATCTACTGTGATGCTAAACCACTGTCTAAGTTTGGGCTCTTGATTTTTCTCTCAGTGGATCTTAAACTCAAATCACTCGGAGAGGGGTTTCTCAAATCAATCTTCTTATAAATCTCAAGCGGAGCAGCTAACATACAACATTGGAGCGGGGTGGCTATTTATAGTTGCAACCTACCTGATGGGAAATGACCAAATTAGACAGCGGGCTCAGCCAATGGCTGAACGACACAATTCCAACGGTCGGATTTGAGCACAACAGTAACATTTCTTGGAGAGCAACAAATGCTAACTCCTCGGTTCGAGGCAAATATCTTGCAGCAAAGAAGATCACAGTCTCTTGTTGGTAAGTATTTGCTCGGAGCACAAGGAGATTTCTCTCGCAACTTTCATAGGTTTTGGCTAAGCATCACAGCGGATCTAAGCATCGAGAACCTATACCTCTCTTAATAGTATGGAGGTCCTATGACTCAAAAGAATGAAAGAAGAACAACTAAAGGAATGCTATGTCTTCACTTAGTCTTCGACTTCCATCGCTGCAGTCAATCTCTTCGGCCGTCAATACTGAAACCAAAGCTTTGCTTCATCAGTAAACTTTTGAGGGGTCGTTTTCTCCAAGTCAATCTTCTCGACTCTATCACTACAATAGATATAGCTCATTCTTCTCTGCAACGTAGATATGCTCGGGTGAAGTTCCTCGAACTCAGCACCAGAGACAACATTCTCTTCGGTTGTATATGGACTTTTTCTCTCTGTATGCACTAGCAAACAAATAAGTCCATACCTGTTTTTGTCAACAATCTCCAAAACATAAGGTAGGCAGATATTGCACCAACAATCTCCCCCTTTTTGGATGATTGTTGACAAAACAGATCACATCGAATGATAGATAAGGAATGAAATGTAATGCGAAGAATAATGAAAGACGAGAGATAATTACGAAGATACAATATTCTCCCCCTAAAGATATGCTTTGGTTCGTGAAGGATCAAGGGGAAAGCGATATTTTTCTTTGTATGAGTGTCATTGACCACATATCATATATAATTGAGTTCTGTCAATGCACTCGACGGTGTCTGAGGTAGTTCCTGTCACAAAAACTTCGACAAGGGTTAGATGTAAAACAAGCGTTGAGAGATTTGTGACAAGGATAAGTCATGATGGTTTTTTCAGAACAAAATTTGAATCCACACGAGATGTAGTTTTCCTACATGTTAGTCATTCGAAATGATCATAGCAGGATAGAATAAGAATATGTTGCTCGAAGTGGATATGCTTCGGAGGTGGTTTTCCTGCAATATAGATGAAGGAAATGATATATGTGAAGAAAAGCACTTTCTCAGACATATATATAGCCTTCAATAAGGTATTCGTGCATAGGCTAACTTTATCTTCCTGCACAGTTAGATAATGAGAGACAACAATAAGAGAATATCCAACCACAACAGTTATAGTTCATTTAGTACTTGGAGTACTTCTCCAATGTGATATCATCACTTGATGATTCTCTGTTCTTCTTCGAGTAGAAGTTATGTGTCCCTGTAAGATATATAATTGTGTGTGATAAACATTCACATCACAAACACTTTTAAAGGTACCTGCAGACAAATAGTGTGAAGCAAATGATCTTTTGCAGGCGGGGGTTATTAACGTTACATGATGATCGAGTGTTTCGGCACCACATGCGGTGCGATAAAGTTCTTGAAGCAAATTGTTTAAGGGAAAACCAAATGGCAAACAAAAACACACATCCTGCAAACCCCGATCAACTATCACTCGATGTAATTCTCCCCTTTATGTGAACAAGTGTCAAAAAGGAAAGAGAGGACATTCGAGGAATTACTCCGTGGGAGAATATTCTGAATCAGAATTGAAACCACTTGAAGAATCAAAGTCAGAAGAATGCGGAATGGTGAAGGCAGAAGTAGGAGTAGCAGCCTTGGCCTTGGAATGCTTGGAAGGATGGAAGCTAGCTTGTAGACACGAGTGCCGTCAGTATCTGTGATTTCATCATCATGATTGACAATCAGCAGATCTGTTGAAGCAGAACGCCATGGGAGCACTGGAGTTTGTCTTTGGATGCACGGTACTGCAAGCAAGTCAAGATAATCATATTCCTTGAAGAGGCCCTTCTTGTCTAGATCCTTGCGAGAGTAATCCTTCCTTAGAAGGTCCATGATCATTTTCTTGCATCCTTCTCATGCAGAAGTGTGGGGGATATACCCCGCGGTATGACCCGGCCGGATGTATAACCCGGTCGGACTTGGCGACTCACTAATGACCCGCCCTGACTGGATGACTCACTAAGTGACCCGCCCGAGGCTGGTGACTTATGGGTGACCTGGCAAGCGGATCAGAGGAGCGACAAGACCCGGGGGCCCAAGAGGCTCAAGGCCCAGAAGGCCGGCTTAAGTTATGATAGCCCACCTTAAGAGGAAGAAAGAAAGACCCGGACTTGTATTCAACTTGTAAGAAAAGATAGACTAGTCCTAGTCCTACTAGGACTCCACATGTACCCCGCCCCTCTAACTTATATAAGGAGGGGAAGGGCTCCCCAAAGAGGGACAAGCAATAAGAAACAATATCTAGGGCTAGACACAAAGAGGAGAGCCGGCTTACGGCGACTCCCTCATGATGATAATGAAACCTAGCCACAAACAGCATGTAGGGTTATTACCGGATGATGTTTCCCGGGGCACGAAGCTGTCTAAATCCTCGTCTTGTGTGTTGCATCTCTCGATTCCGCTCAACACCTTCAAGCTACCACATAGATGCGTTGGCCTCGCGACTAAGTCCTTACACCAGGACATCTGACGTGTTAATTCCACGACAGTTGGCGCCCACCGTGGGGTGCACACGGTGGTGTTGAGTTCTTGGAGGGATCTCTCCTAGGGATCGAGGGGCTCGCGATTTTTCGGATGAAGAAAAGCTGGTTTGAAAAGATTTGCATCAGTGTCAAGTTCGTCAGTCCAGATTTGAAGATTTGTGAGATTAAAAATTCAAGAAAAAGTAGGGTTGCGTCTGTGTGCCATTGATGTTTTTGTTGTGTTTCACCGGCGTGTCAAATCTTGGGAATCGCCATCTCGGCCAACATTGGTTTGCCAAGTCTGACGGGAGCGAGTCACCAAAACACATAAAGGCCAAGTCCCGATCAAGACAAGAACATTGATTAATTATGTCCAAGTATCTCAAGTACTAGTGCATCTTCGGCTACATTATTTGAAGCCAAAGTCAGCTTTCCCTTTTATCAACCCCACTTGGTGTATGCGCGTAAGAAAACTACCAGGAGAACAATTCAGAAATCATGGAAGGAAAGGTCAAACCAACGATGACTCGGAGGAGGATTGAGTCACAGGCACACAACGACACCAAGCCGTTTTTAACCTCGCGATGGCCGTACCCGCTCTGCTCCGCCTCTGCCTCCCTGCACGAGCCACCGCTGTCCGAAGGCCCTTGCCGGCTCATACCTTCGGGAGTCACCTCGGCGATAGGGCGCCGCTCTTGCTGATATTCTGTTGTGACGTCGAGCCGTGAGTCGTCCGTGGCCTCCCCAAGTCTCTGCGTTCTCTGCGCTCTGTTCGGCCCGCGGGAGTGGTTCCACCCCGCGCCGCCTGGCCACTAATGTTTTTTTCGTGGCCTCGAGCCAGCTCGTTCCACTGCCGAGCCGCCATCGGAGAGCCGCCCCGTACCTTTGTGTCCCCCCGCGTCGAGTCGCCGTTGTCCAAGGGCACCATCTGTCGCCGCCTTGTCGCGCCACGCGGAGCTGCTGCCGCCTCATCACTCCACTCCCATGTTACCTCTGAAGCCATCATGTCCACTATGATCTCGCACTATCCCACGAGAGTTGATGCCGCGACAAGCTATCTACTGCATGTCAACACAAACTCCATTGCAACTACGAGTGTGCACAAGAACAGCAGGATTCAATATTCAATACTGGCCGAGTCACCGCTTCCAACATGCCCTAGCAGCAAAGCTTAATCTCAACGAAGCCGATTTTCATCATATTTTGTCTCAAAGATCAAGACTGTAGGCAGAGTCAAGGGGCAGCAGCCATGGTCAAACGTTTCCTCTGTAAACTCCGCCGAGCACTGGCTATTACTTCACGCAAGGGCCAAGGAAAAATGCCACACACGTGGCCATCAATTTGTGCTATTTAGTACTAATTGCCGCATGCATGACGGACGAGTTGTGTTGGCCGCTTTACCCATCGAAGAACAATGTGTCAAATCAGACTCCCATGCAGTACCAACTTCATTGTTCTACGCTCACAGATGTTCTGATGGACAATGCATCACATGGAAATCATCTATCGTCCAAAAATACCAGGAAAATTATTCATTACAAAGTGGCATTATACTGCGGAGATGGAGGCGTGCCAACATCATTAGGCATAGGTGGTCGTCCTTATTCAACAGACTCTCGTGCCGGCTTACAATACTGTGTCCGGCTTACCCGTCCGCACCGCCTTACAATGCCATGGACGACTCACTCATCTGCCCTCGTGGCGGTTCGCGCGTCCACACCGGCTTACAATACTATGTCCGGCTTACCCGTCCGCACCGGCTTACAATACTGTGTCCGGCTTACCCGTCCGCGCCGCCTTACAATGCCACGGACGACTCACTCATCTGCCCTCATGGCGTTTCGCGCGTCCGCACCGGCTTACAATGCCATGGCCGATTCATCAGTCTGGGCCGCCTCAGATGTTGCGGTCGTCTTTACCGTCCGTCTCTTGCGGCCGGGTCTACATCAACCCATCGGGCCACACCTGTCTACATGAGCTGTTTATTGAGTATGAGCAAGTCACTACTTGGGAAGCGCTGTTTATTCCAACAAATTAGAGGCAAATTATCATATATTATCAGCCGTCGTCTGCACTGGATGGTTCAATGCGCAGGTGCACAAGTCGCCGCCACTATAGTTTGGTTAACTTCAAACAGCCAGTTGGAAGGAACCATTGGCCGAGTTGCTGACACGGTTCATACAGGATCATTTATAACCCGCCGCAGCCACCTCAACCTTCTGTGGATTCACATCAGGTTATCAACACCGATGATATACACCTTCTGCTATGGTCAGATATGGAGAATCTCAAGCCAACTCTTCGAGTCATCTTGAGACTCGGGGGGCTACAATGGTATGGCTCGACAAAATTAGCCGGTTTCAAAGAATTCAAGAACTCCGGGTCATTGAAGGGAAGATAACCCGGCCCTGGAGGCTACTGCTTTATTAGCGAATATTTTAAAGCCATCAGAAAAGTTTCCAGTTCAAATTGAAGATTCTGGTTTAAAATACAGCTCAAGAGACATCTCTCTCCCGCAAAGCTTTGAAGCTCTCAAACCGGTTCAACATCCAGATCAAGGTAAGTTTGTCCCTTACAAAGCTTTGAGGATCTCAATATCTGGTTTAAGAATTTCCTGTTCAAAAAGAATTAATCTCTCACAAGTTCGAGATCTCAGGCAAATTAGTGGTTACCAAAGAGAGCTTGCTGCCATGATGCACGGTTCAAAACATGGGTATCCTGCCTTACGACTTATTTTATTATGGTCACTTGGGGGCTTCCTGCACATCGGGCATAGCTATCAGTACCCTCTCGATCGGTGCAATGCCAAAACTTATATGGTCACTTGGGGGTTTCCTGTTCAAACATAGGTCATATTCGAACCAAAGAGAACATAGCTGTCGATACCCTTTTGATTAGCAAACTGCTGAACCTACTTGGGGGCTTCTTGATCGTATCCGAATCATAGCTCAACCCCTTTGGGAATCGACATGGATTGTATTCGAATCAGCGTTGCTAAACAACTCTTAAGGTCATTTGGGGGCTTCCTGTTTAAACATAGGTCGTATTCGAACCAAAGAGAACATAGCTGTCGATACCCACTTGATTGGCAACGCCAACGCCACTGGGGGCTATATGATCGTATTCGAATCTTAGCTTAACCCCTTTGGAACGGTTTACTGATCGTATTTGAATCAGAAGCCTCAAATTTTTTATCTGTTTTTATACAATCGCAAGTATTTGAGTTGTCACAAATATCATATGTGCCGGCTTTTACAGACTTGAGTTATCAACTTCACTGTCCGGGTCACATAAGCCGGCGGTATCATTCAAAGGATCATAGGGATCTTGTGATCTACTTGTGTGCAAGATAAGACTACATTTGGGTGGTTAACCGCCTTGGCTTTTGACGTTAAGTCGCCAGGGTATATGTTGTTTAAACTCTTTACAGGATATGATTAAGTTCAAGCTCATTACCAAAGTTGATGCTTCAAAACGATTATTCGTTCTGGATTTTTCTCAAAGGCTATAAGCCGCCGGGTTATAAAAATTCCGGCTTACAATGGAGGTGTATTAAATCGCCATCGGCCAAGAGCCACCGGATATTTAAACTCTAGATTTACTTATCAACAGATGAGGTATTCAAAGTCACTTTGGCGCAATGGCTATTATTTTATTAATGGATATGACCTATTCTGCAATGGAAGGAATAGTCCCGAGTCGCTGCAGGCTTACGACCCGGCACTTGGGGGCTACATTATTCAAATTGAGGTTACATCAAATATGCAAGTCTCATGTCACTGCAAGCATGCACCATGACACTTGGGGGCTAATGCAAAGTCATTTTTGTTCACCTCATTGAAGACCCGACTCATCACATCGTAATGAGCCGGCCTTTGGGGGCTACCAATTGCTCCTGTCAAAATTCAAGGTACACAAGCATTAATCCATTATATTGAATGGTTCACTATTCAGTTGGTAGAGTACAAAGCTCTTAAACCTTGTGGACGTGGGTTCAAGCCCTATGGTAGAGATTATATTATATGATGTTATTATCAATTATATACAAAGTCCCAGCTCAGTATTATCTTACTAAGCCGGCCCTTGGGGGCTACACATTGTTGTTCAAGTTTACATGGTTATATCTACAAAGTCCCTGCTCATTATTGCATAATGACCCGACCCTTGGGGGCTACACTGGTTGAAGTTTTTTATGAGCATAAGGCAATTTCAAGTCCCAGGTTGCTGCAAGCATGACAACCTAGTACTCGGGGGCTACATACATGGAGTATTCTGTTTTTACTAGTGATTGAGATGAACATGGATTTCTTCAAAGTGGCAGTAATTATATGGAAACAAGTCTCAGATCATCACTTTGTTCTGTTCAAGACTTGGGGGCTACAGGTAATATGGATATAAGGGAGAAATATCTTCCAATTTTCAGTTTTGAGCAAACCAGATTGACCCGGCATCACCAATCATTATGACCCGGTGTCTGCAACAATCATAACCCGGTGTCATCAATAATCATGAACCAACATTGGCAACAATCATGAACCGGCATCGGAAACAATCATGACCAGGAATTATCAGTTTTTATAACCCGGTGATTCTGGAAATCAGAGATCGGCAAGTTCTATATTTTCACCGGCTGAATATCATATGAGTATTTCAAGACCAATATTTCTTAAGCCGGTGCTTTGGAAGCCGACTCAAGTGGATTATTCTTCACAATATTCTCTATGAGACACCAACGTCAGCAATTTGAGTATGAAGATGGTTCATTGACCCGGATTTTTTAGAAGGAGGAAATGACAAGGACTTAAGGATGATCAAGTGCCGGCTTACAAAGAATATTAACCTGGAGCACATCCTATCAATTTTGTTCTTGTATTTATTTTGCAGCATAAGTTTACCATGGATAAATCCAAGCTAAACTGGGGGCTAATGTCGGGGATATACCCCGCGGTATGACCCGGCCGGACTTGGCGACTCACTAATGACCCGCCCTGACTGGACGACTCACTAAGTGATCCGCCCGAGCCTGGCGACTTATGGGTGACATGGCAAGCGGATCAGAGGAGCGATAAGACCCGGGGGCCCAAGAGGCTCAAGGCCCAGATGGCCGGCTTACGTTATGATAGGCCGGCTTAAGAGGAAGAAAGCAAGACCCGGACTTGTATTCAACTTGTAAGAAAAGATAGACTAGTCCTAGTCCTACTAGGACTCCACATGTAACCCATCCCTCTAAGTTATATAAGGAGGGGCAGGGCTCCCCAAAGAGGGACAAGCAATAAGAAACAATATCTAGGGCTAGACACAAAGAGGAGAGACGGCTTACGGCGACTCCCTCATGATGATAATGAAACCTAGCCACAAATAGCATGTAGGGTTATTACCGGATGATGTTTCCCGGGGCCCGAAGCTGTCTAAATCCTCGTCTTGTGTGTTGCGTCTCTCGATTCCGCTCAACCCCTTCAAGCTACCACATAGATGCGTTGGCCTCGTGACTAAGTCCTTACACCAAGACATCTGACGTGTTAATTCCACGACAAGAAGAATTTGACGAGTGTGATTATGAATCGGATTCAGTTCAGATATCAATTCCACCTTTTCCTTTCTATCCATCCTGATGTTGAAAGGATCGAGAAGAGGTGTCTAGAGGGCGGGTGAGTAGACCCTGAACAAGGAAAAGTAGCAGTTTTTATGTTTTTCAAGTTGAGGTTGAATATTAGCACAATTTCGAGCATTCCCAACACACTTCAAGCAAGCATGGCAAGAGTATAGGCAGCGGAAAGAGTAAAGCATGCTAGTTGCAAGAAAGTAAAGGGATGTGACTGGAGTGTGCAAACACAATGAAGACACGGAGATTTTGGCATGGTTCCGATAGGTGGTGCTATCGTACATCCACGTTGGTCGAGACTTCAACCCACGAAGGGTAACGGCTGCACGAGTCCATGGAGGGCTCCACCCATGAAGGGTCCACGAAGAAGCAACCTTGTCTATCCCACCATTGCCATCGCCCATGAAGGACTTGCTTCACTTGGGTAGATCTTCACGAAGTAGGCGATCTCCTTGCCCTGACAAACTCCTTGGTTTAACTCCACAATCTTGACGAAGGCTCCCAAGTGACACCTAACCAATCTAGGATACACCACTCTCCAAAAGGTAATAGATAGTCTCCCCAACACTCATGTGACACCCGGATTATTATGCTATAACTCGTGTTAATGGTGCCATGTCATCAGCAATACTGTTACTAATATTTGCTTCATCCAAATCACAATACAAATTCAAATCGAGTTTGAAGTCTAAATTCCAATTTTAAAGTGTTAAATAAAAGTTGTTCAAATCCAGGAACTAAAATGTTCCTATGGTTGCAAATAATCCCAATGCAATTATAAAATTGGAACCGACCTCACCAAAATTCCCAAAGTGCCCCTGGAAATTATTTAGTGGTCCAGCAACATTTAAAAATTGGCCTTTTCAATTTCTAAAAATGGTTGGACAACTCCTTTTGACCCCATACTTTTTGTTCCATCTCAACATATTGTGTTAGATTTATGTGCCATGTTTTGTTCATAACAAAACTCATTTGGTACAAAAAGAAAATGCAAAACAGAGTAGAAAAAAAGGAAAGAGGAGGACCTAAACTACTGGACCCCCTGGCCCATCAAGCAAAGCAATCCAGCCCAACCTCCCAAAAAACCCCGGTCGTCTTCCTCTTCTGTTCACCCGACCGAGCGCACCCGACCGCACGCTCCCGCCGAACCTGCTCGTCGCCCCTGTCTGCTACAGCGCCGGGGAGGGATAAGGGCGCCACCCTGGCGGCTCGGGGACGCCTCCTCTCCCACTACCCTCACCCCACTTGCTCTCCCTCTGCCCTCCCTCCTCAGATCCACCGAGATGCGCTCTCCTGAGAGGGCTCGTCGTCGTTGCCACACCGCACGCATGGCCGCCGGCCCTTGTACTCCGTCCGCTCGTGTTCCGGGAGGTTCTCGGCGTCGACTACGTCGCCTGCGTTGCGGGGTTGAAGATGGTGGGCCGCCTCGACGCCGTCTTCTTCTTCCCCTCCGTCCGCCACGGGTCGCCGCCACTCCCAAGAACTACACCGCCCCCGCTGCTCCTAAGCCTTCGCCGAGCCACCCTTGTGCTCCATGGTGAGCTCCCGCACCCCGCTTCCCCTTTCTTTCTCGTGTATTCGTCGCCGTAGACGCCGTATACCGCCACGACCGATCTCTCTGGATAGCGCACTCACCGCGTCGTGGCCGCGTCCCGCGTCCCCTTAGCCCCGCCTCACCTGGCCGACCCCCGCGTAGCCCTACGCCGTCCGCACCGGTTGTGCTCCTGCTGCTCACGCCGCCCGCCCGCGATGTCCTCGCAAGCCGTCCGTCCCGCCCCACAGCCGCGCCTCCCCTGCTCGCTGGAACCTTCCTGCGTCTCGAGCTCCCCCGCCTGCATGTTGCTTCTCCTGCGCACGTCCGCGGCCACTGCCGCCCCCTGCGCTCGCCTCCACCTGCCGCGACCGGCCGGCGAGCCTCGCCCCGCCGCGCCGGGCTACGGCCTCCGCCGGCGCTCCCTGTTGCCCCATTCGGGTGCATGGGCGTCCACGCCCGCAGCTCCCGTAACCAGCGCGCTCGTTAAGCCCCAGGGGCCTATGACAACGGGCCCCACGCCCTGTTTACTTTTAAAAAACATGTGTAATATATATATTAAAATAATTAATTAATTAGTTAAACGCTTAATAAACTTAATTAACCTAATGAACTATATTAGGTAGTTAAATCGGTAGGTAGTTACAACAGTCAATGACAGGGGGCCCCACCCCCTGTTGACCAGTCAAATGTTGACTGGTCAACTGGGACCCCCTGGACCCACATGTCACCCTCTGGTACACCTCTGTGTACACAGATCTGGATGCACATAGCATTTTAGCTATTTATTTCGAATTAATAATAAATTCAGGAAATTGTTTA
Organism: Triticum aestivum; assembly: GCF_018294505.1. NCBI lineage: Eukaryota > Viridiplantae > Streptophyta > Magnoliopsida > Poales > Poaceae > Triticum > Triticum aestivum. The sequence continues at coordinate 244,468,855 of NC_057804.1, forward strand.
AATCTTTGAAAAATCATAGAAAATAATCCGTAACTCGGATGAAAAAGTTTTATACATGAAAGTTGCTTAGAACGACGAGACGAATCCGAACACGCGGTCCATTCGTCCTCCACATGTCCCTAGCATAGCAAACGTTGAACTTTTCCCCTCCGGTTCATCTGTCTGACAAACGTCCGGAACCGAGAAAACTTTCCCGGATGTTTTCCCTTTCGCCAGTATCGCCTAGCACCGCGTTCGAACACCTCTAGCCCTGCTTATATTCATGTTGTGCATATGTTTGCATGTATTTACTGTTTCTTCCCACTCTTCTCTCCGGTAGACCCCGAGACCGTTGTTGATGCCACTATGATCGACTACGTCGACGATGACCCTCCTTCTTATCTGAGCAACCGGGCAAGCCCCCCCTTTGATCATCCCGATATCACCCATTCTATACTATCATGCTTGCATTAGATTTTGCTACTGTTATTGATTGCTCCTATTATGATGCATAGCCTGCTTTTGTAACCTGCTGTTGTACCTTACCTGCTTATCCTAAATTGCTTAGTATAGGTTGGTTAGTGCTCCATCAGTGACCCCCACTTGTCCTTGTTGCCCCTGCTTCATCATCGACGCCTCGACCGACATGATCGACGACCAGAGCCCAACACCTCACATCACATCACGCCCCTTTTGTTGATTGACTCTGCAGAGCTACTATCGAGTGCCGAGGGTGATCCCTCATAAGGCACTCCTGATGATAATCCTGTAGTGTAGCTATACGGTCGTGGTCATCGAGGGTGATTTCCTCTTTCACCATTCCTGATACGGCTCTGTCGTTCAACACCTCAAGTGTGAACCTCGAGGGTGGTCCCTCTTACGTTCACCTTGATGATTACATTGAGTGGAATCCACCGGGGGTGATTCCTCGGGTTTTCCCCTTGATATTTGGACACACGGTTACCTTGACTTTACTTGAGACCATTGTTGAAGTTGGGTCGGCCCTGAGGGGTACCTACGAGTTGATGTGAAAGTCGGGCGGGCCCGTAGAGCACCCGCGAGTTTTCCACATGGCACGGCTGGGCAGTCTGGGCCTTTGCCGTAAGTCCATGAGACGGGGCGACGGGGTCACCTTATCGTGAGTCTCTGCTTGTTTCCGCGAGCCCCCAATGCACTAACAGGTTTGGGTATTTGTTATGAGTTGGCCTCTGGCCTTTATGCACTAACCACCACGCGAGAATAGATATGGGCCTCGACGTCGGAGTATCAGCCGAAGCTTTGTCAGACATCCAGTTCAGCATTGTGGCACGGTCGGATTGTGCTGGCCATCCGAGGCGGTGCTGGTATCCACCCTGCACACAATGACCCGAAGTGCTACGGGCAATGGGCCCAAGATCCCGGAGTGCTTAGGATGTAGACCGGCGGGGACCTCCCTGCTGAGCCTAGGTAGGGCTGCGACGTGTTAATCTTCCAAGGGCGGGCATTGACCCTAGAAAGTGTGTCCAGCCAGAGTGATCGAGCATGTTGGGTAATGGACGTTCAGACTTGTATCCGGATCTTATATAACTAGAAATGGATACTTGAGATATGTGATGGATATGTGGCCCCGGGATTGCTTTCTCGTAGGGAGTCGAGGAAGGATCTCTGGGCGTTGATACTACAACATGTTTGATAATTATAAACTGCTATTCTTTACTTTCCTACATGCTGCAAGATGCTTGGAGCTGCTTGGAGATGCTAGTCTTTGATAGGCTAGGCCTTCCCTCTATTCTGGCTTTCCGCAGTTCAGCCCACAGATACAACCCTTCCATTTGATACCAATGCATACTTAGTATAGATCTGATGCTTGCGAGTACTTTGGATGAGTACTCACGATTACTTTGCTACCCCTTTTCCCCCTTCTTTCCTTCTTTCCGGTTGAGGCAACCAGATGGTGGATCCTTGGAGCCAGATGCCACCGCTGATGGACGCTACTACGTGAAGACCGCCGACGTCTAGGAGTAGTTAGGAGGTCCCAGGTAGGAGGCCTTTCCTCTTCGACAGTTGTTGATTTTGTGCTAGCCTTCTTAAGGCATCCCTGTTTAACTTATGTCTGTACTCAGATATTGTTGCTTCCGCTGACTCTTGTGTATCGAGCATATGTATTCGAGCCCTCGAGGCCCCTGGCTTGTAACATAAAGCTTGTATTATTGTGTTTGTGTCTAGAGTTGTGTTGTGATATCTTCCCGTGAGTCCCTGATCTTGATCGTACACATTTGCGTGTATGATTAGTGTACGATTGAATCGGGGGCGTCACAACCCAACTATCTCTCATAGATTTGGCTATGGTGGAAAGATGATTTGAGTGGAAAGCAACTTGGGGAAGGCTACAGATCAAGATTCTTGTGGTTGGATTGGAATGTCTTGGTCTCAACACATGAGTAGGTGGTTATCTCTCAGAAAATGAGTAGTGGAAGTGTAGGCACGTTCTGATGGCTCTCTCACAAAAGGAGAAGGGGTGGATGGGTATATATAGCCTCCACACAAAATCCAATTGTTACACACATTTGACCCAACTCGGCTAGACTGAATAGAAGAATTCGGTGAGACCGATTCAGTTCAAAATGTGAACGTTCAGAATCTCGGTGGGACCGACATCGTCAACTCGGTGGGACCGATGTGCTAGGGCTAGGGCAAAACCTCATCTCGGTACTGATCGTATGAACTCACTAAGACCGATTTCAACAATGATCAAATAGAGAGTTGGCCAGGCAAACTCGGTGGGACCGATTGCACACTTTGGTGAGACCAAAATAATTGCAACATGCAACAGAGAGTTGGGAAGGCCATCTTGGTGAGACCGAGATCCGTATCGGTGAGGCCGAATTGTCTAGGGTTTCTGGCAGTGGCTATGTCAACAAAACTCGGTGGTGCCAGATGGATCAAATTGGTGAGGCCGAGTTTGACTTTAGGTTTTGGACATATGTGGAAATGAGAAAGTGGTTGAGGGTTTTGGAGCAATATCACTAAGCACTTTGAGCAAGCAAGCCATTAAGCAACACCTCATCCCCTTTTAATAGTATTGGCTTTCCTATGGACTCAATGTGATCTTGGATCACTAAAATGAAAATGAAGAGTCTTGAGCCTTTGCCAATCTTTGTCCTTAGAATTTTTAAGGGGTTCCACATCCTCTTGTTTTGCCACACCATTGTTGAACTCATCTGAAATGTACTCAATAAAGTATTAGTCCAACAAGAGATATGTTGTCATTAATTACCAAAATCACCCAGGGAGCACTTGTGCTTTCAATCTCCCCCTTTTTTGTAATTGATGACAACATACATCAAAATTTAGATAAAGATATGAATAGCAATAGGTAAAGCTTCGAAAGGACATGTAACATGCATAGGCTCCCCCTACATGTATGCAATCATGTAAATATGGAATATAAGAACATGTGAATGCATAAGCATGTCAGAGCAAGCAATGAGTTAAATGCATCTTGGCTATATGCATCAGAGCAAAGGATGTAGATAGAATAGGTATACCTACATGTTCATGAATCCTTCTTGCAGACAATATGTGCAGCAGCAAGAGATCATCATGCACATGAGTGTGATGCATATACTTACCTTGTGGTCTTGAGCTGGCTTTGGAAGAGATGAGCTTGAGAAAACAAGGTTGGATAACACAAGAACACTCTAAATAAAGCAAGTTCGGGAGACCACAACAGTACCAAGACTGGGATGACATGTAATGAGTGAGTACTTAGTACTCCATTTGGATATAGACATGTCCCCAAATATTAAAGAGATGCAGTGAATTCCAAAGATTTTCTTCCCTTAGATATGAACTCTTTCTCCCCCGGAATCTGATATGGGATAATGGGAGAAGATTGGGTAAAAGAAAATCAGAGCAAGAAACATTAAAGAAAGATATGGTACAATCAATTATATATTAACATGTCTTTCCCCTCTTAAAGACATGTGACTTCTCTCCTCTATTGTTAACAGGCATCTGGGGAAGCTAAGATGTGCTTTCTCTCCCATGTGATAAGCTTTGATGTGTTCTATCTCCCCCTTTGGCATCAATTTCCAAGAAGGGAACTTCTGGAGTATGAGTCAATTAGGTTTGGTCCTTGAGACACATTACAAAGCAGCATGTAGATTATGATGCGGGTAGAGGATAAGATTCATTGAGTGGAGCTGGAAAAGATGTGCAAAATGCAATGGCAAAAGGTTTTCTTCAGTAATGAAATCGGATACCGAGTGGTTTTTATCGGCATCTCCGAGATATCAGAGCCACTGAGAGTGCCAATCGGTCAAACCGAGCTAGTCCTTTTCAGTTGAACCGATGAACAATATACAAGGAACCCTTGTAATTCGGTCTAGGCGATTTGCTGGACTCACTGTGTCCGAGTTCAATGTAGAGGAAAAAATCTTGTCAACTCAGCTCACTTGGAAATTGAAATTTCACAAAGGTTTGCAAGTAATTTACTAAAATATTTGCAATGAATTAGAAAATGAAACACATAAAAAAGAGATCTAGATGAAGTTTTTTTTGATAAATGGAAACACAAAGACAGAAAAAAAGAAAAACAAAGATCATAGAGACACTAGAGAACTTCATCTAGAAGGGGTCGGGCAACAAGGTCACCTATGTTAGAGTATATTGACTTAGGAGTCAAGTGAAGTCACTTGATCATAGGTCATACTCATCATTTAAGATCAAAACGGGGTTACCATTTTTCGTTTAACCACTTTGATGTATTCACATCTCGTTGAGCTGCTTTAACTCATGACTAGGGGGGGGGGCGTTCGATTTATATGGTTAGTTCGGTTCGGTTTATTCAGATTTTCTAAATTTTGCTTTTTGTAAAATAAGAACCGAAATAATCGAACTGAAAATATAAATCGATCCTTTTTAACCAAAATTTGTTGGTTCGGTTTGTTCGGTTAACCGTAAAACCAATTATATGTGCGTCTGATATGCCATATGGAATTTAAATAAATTAATATATTAAGCACACATGTAAGCTGTTTGTTTATTTCTAGGATAGATGCACCAGTAGTAGTACGTACTTGCATGAACGGAGATTCTACGAGTACTCGCTGAGGCAACACAAATTACCTACTCCTTTGTGGGATGATTCACATAGTAAGCAGTGTAGTATAATAATTACCTAAATTAACTAATGGGGTGGCGTATTTGGCACTCAAAGAATAAAGGGGATCACGTATAGTTCGGCTAGTTCGGTTTGTACGGTTTCAATAGATTGGAAACCCGTGCAAAACCAAACACCAAAGAGTGACTACTTTTCCAACCGAACCAAAACACCAAAAACCAATTTATTAGACAACTCGATTAAATCGGTGTAGTTTGGTTTCGTTTTTTGTTTTTCGGTGTGAATGTTCCCACCCCTACTCATGAATTGGGTCAAAGCTTCTCTAAGATGGAACAACATACCTTAGGTTGTGTTGATCTTGGTCATGTAGTTGAACTTGTGTTGGATGCTCAAGGTTGATGTAGTCCATCAAAAGTTGAGAGCACCACTTGTAGTTTGAGTTCATCTTCCTACATGGGTTAGTCTTGGAAGGAAGAACATTTGTGCATCCAAAAATGACAAACACGAAACTTGATACCAAATGAAATTTGATATATAGGAATTATCAAAGGATATGTTGAGTGAGGTCATCCTTCCTTGTGTTCCACAACCATATAGTAGAGACTTGGTGATGTAGAGATTGCTTAAGGTGTGAGTGAATTGCAATCTCATGGATTTTTGGCTCATCCAAGTACCTACAAGGGTTAGATAACATGCAAGGGTAAAAGTATAGATCCAAGACATATGATCATCATCTTAAGAGAAATATCAAGTATTAGTCATAGAAAGGCTCATGCCTAGCATGCATCTAGACGGATTTCCTACTCCAAATTTGAGGCACCAATGATGTTCAATTCACCTCTCAGACGACAAAACACTTTCTCACCAAGCAGTTTGGTGAATATATCCGCCAATTGCTTATCGGCATGAACTGAAGGAAATATGCCCTAGAGGCAATAATAAAGTTATTATTTATTTCCTTATTTCATGATAAATGTTTATTATTCATACTAGAATTGTATTAACAAGAAACTTAGTACATGTCCGAATACATAGACAAACAAAGTGTCACTAGTATGCCTCTACTTGACTAGCTCGTTGAATCAAAGATGGTTAAGTTTCCTAGCCATAGACATGAGTTGTCATTTAATTAATGGGATCACATAATTAGAGAAAAATGTGATTGACTTGACCCATTCCGTTAGCTTAGCACTTGATTGTTTAGTATGTTGCTATTGCTTTCTTCATGACTTATACATGTTCCTATGACTATGAGATTACGCAACTCCCGAATACCGGAGGAACACTTTGTGTGCTACCAAATGTCACAACGTAACTGGGTGATTATAAAGGTACTCTACAGGTGTCTCCGATGGTACTTGTTGAGTTGGCATAGATCAAGAATGTGATTTGTCACTCCGATTGTCGGGGAGGTATCTCTGGACCCTCTCGGTATTGCACATCACTATAAGCCTTGCAAGCAATGTGACTAATGAGTTAGTTGCGGGATGATGTATTACGAAACGAGTAAAGAGACTTGCCGGTAATGAGATTGAGCTAGGTATTGAGATACCGACGATCGAATCTCGGGCAAGTAATATACCGCTGACAAAGGGAAAAATGTATGTTGTTATGCGGTTTGACTGATAAAGATCTTCATAGAATATATGGAAGCCAATATGAGCATCCATGTTCCACTATTGGTTATTGACCGGAGACGTGTCTCGGTCATGTCTACATAGTTCTTGAACCCATAGGGTCCGCACGCTTGACGTTCGGTAACGATTTATATTATGAGCTATGTGTTTTGATGTACCGAAGGTAGTTTGGAGTCCCGGATGAGATCGGGGACATGATGAGGAGTCTCGAAATGGTCGAGACGTAAATATCGATATATTGGACGACTATATTCGGACATCGGAAAGGTTTCGAGTGATTCGGGTATTTATCAGAGCACCGGAGAGTTAGGGTATTCGCCGGGGAGTATATGTGCCTTATTGGGCCTTAGTGGAATAGAGGAGGAGGAAGCGTAAGAGGGGGCGCACCCCCCCAAGCCCAATCCGAATTGGGTGAGGGGCCGTCCCCCCTTTCCTTCTTCTCTCCCTCCTCTTTCCTACCTCTCCTACTCCAACTTGGAAAGGGGGAAATCCTAGTCCCGGTGGGAGTAGGACTCCCCTTGGCGCGCCCTCCTCCTGGCCGGCGGCCTCCCCCTCTACTCCTTTTTATACAGGGAAGGGGTGTGACGCCCGGATAATTAGGTTACAGTAATCCCGCGTTAACGTTGCCATGTCACCTCGGTTACTGTTGCTAACCTCGCGTTAGATCGAAACCGATTCGAAATCAAATTCAAAATCAGTCAAAAAATAAAAGTTTTCAAATATTAAAACTAAAATGTTCGGAGTGAACCAAATATTGTATAGATAAAATGTTTAAATACTATAAAATGAATAAAACAGTAGCAAGAACAATTATTTAAAGGATTTAAAAAAATAAATGATTGCAAACTATTTTATTTTAAGTGCCAAGTTAATTCTGGTAGTGGCATTATTACTAATACTATTTTAGGTGCAACTTACGTAATTTATAAAAGCTAAAATTTAATATAAAAGTATTAAAGAAATAAAAGAAAAAAGAAAAAGGAAGATAAAAATAAAGCAAAACTAACAAAAGGAGACCACCCCCTGGCCGTTCGGCCCAACTGGGCAACCAGGCCACCCGACCGACCCAACCGACCCCTGCTTAACCCCCACTCCCACCGAACCCTAACCCATGTTCCACACTCCCCCTCTTAGTCCACTCCCCCTCGGTCCGATCTGGATCAGGATCCCGTCGACGCCCTCGAGAACCGCCCTCGCCTCGTCGTGCCAGACCGCCTCGCCTCCTTCCCGACGTGCTCCACTGAACTCGACACCGCTGGACCATGTCGCCATCGCCCGGATCACCGAGGCCTCCTCGTCTCCTCCTCAAGCCGATCTCCGGACTCCGTCGTCGTTGTCTTCTCCATCAACGTGGCCGTCCTCGTCTTCCTCCCCAAGCACCGCTGCCCCCAAACCCTACAACTACCCCGTGAGCTCCCCCTCTCTTCATCCGGTCACCGCGCTGCCCGTCGCCTACTCGCCCGCACCGCGCACTCGCCATGGCCACCCCCCGCTGCTGGCCTGCGTGCCATGCGCCTCGCCTTGGTGCTCCCGTGCAGGCGCAGCCGTTGCCGCCGCCGCTGGTTCATCTCTGCAGCGCTGCCGCCGCCGACTGCTCCATCGCGCCGCTCTGGTCTCCCCACGCGACTGCCTCCACTCTCCCTGCCGCCCGCTACCTCCCGCAGCTGCGCCCGGTGCTCCCTGGCCGGCGCTCTCCTCCGCCCCGACCGGTGTCCGGGGCCAACCGGGGGATCGCCCGCACCCATTAGCCCGTTACGGGGCACCCAGCAGTGGCGTGTGTCACTGACCACTGGGCCCCGGCCCCTTTTTAGAATGAAAAAGAAAAGAAGAAAAGGAATAAAATAAAATACTACTAATAAGATAAAAATAATTAATTATTTAATTAACTTAATTAATCTAGTTTAATTAATCCTGCTTAATTAAACCCTAATTAACATGTTAGTCTATGACAGGTGGGTCCCACTGGACCCACATGCCAGGTTTGACTCTGCTTAGCTGGGGTTTGACCTGCTGATGTCATGGTGATGTCATGCTGACATCACCTTTCACTGTTCTGGATAATGTTCGAGTTAATTAATTAAATAAATTTCAAAAATGCATAAAACTTTGATAAATCATATAAAATAAACCGTAACTCGGACGGAAATACTTTGTACATGAAAGTTGCTCAGAATGACGAGACGAATCCGGATACGCGGCCCGTTCATCCGCCACACATCCCTAGCATAGCAAACCTGCAACCTTTCACCTCCGGTTCATCTCTCCGAAAACGCGAAACATAGGGGATACTTTCCCGGATGTTTCCCCCCTTCACCAGTATCACCTACTACCGCGTTAGGGCACACCTAGCAACGCGTATTGCCATGTTACACTTTGTGATGCTTTGATTGCTTTGTTATTTATTGTGTTCCCTCTCTGTTACTTCTTTCCGGTAGACCCCGAGACTGCCGGCGACCCCCAGTTCGACGACGGTGTTGACGACTCGTCCTTCTTGCCAGAGCAACCAGGCAAGCCCCCCCTTTGATCACCAAATTTCATCTATTATACCCTCTACTGCTTGCATTAGAGTAGTGTAGCATGTTACTGTTTCGACTAATCCTATTCTGTTGCATAGCCTGTCATTGTTGCTACATCATTGGTACCTTACCCGCAATCCTAAATTCTTACTATAGGATGCTAGTTTATCATCATTGGCCCTACATTCTTGCCAGTCTGCCTTGCTATACTATTGGGCCCTGATCACTTGGGAGGTGATCACGGGTATATACTATACATATATACATACAATACAGATGGTTACTAAAGTCGGGTTGGCTCGTTGAGTACCCGCAAGTGATTCCGAGGTGGGGGCTGAAAGGACAGGTGGCTCCATCCCGGTAGAGGTGGGCCTGAGTTCCCGACGCCCCCCCGAATGTTACTATGTGGCGGAGCGACATGGCAGGTTGAGACCACCTACGAAAGAGGTGGGCCTGGCCCTGGTCGGTGTTCGTGGTTACTTCATAATAACACGCTTAACGAGATCTTGGTATTTGATCTGAGTCTGGCCACTGGCCTATATGCACTAACCAACTACGCGGGAACAGTTATGGGCACTCGACGTCGTGGTATCAGCCTAAGCCTTCTTAACGTTAGCGATAGAGTGGCGCACGCTGGATTGGACTGGAACGCCTGCTCTTGTATTAGGGGGCTAGGTCTGCTTCCGGCCGCCCTTACAACATGTAGGTGTGCAATGGGCGATGGGCCCAGACCCCTGCGCGCATAGGATTTAGACCGGCGTGTTGACCTCTCTGTTGTGCCTAGGTGGGGCTGCGACGTGTTGACCTTCCGAGGCCGGGCATGACCCAGGAAAGTGTGTCCGGCCAAATGGGATCGAGCGTGTTGGGTTATGTGGTGCACCCCTGTAGGGAAGTTTATCTATTCAAATAGCCGTGTCCCTCGGTAAAAGGAGGACCCGGAGTTGTACCTTGACCTTATGACAACTAGAACCGGATACTTAATAAAACACACCCAGACAAGTTCCACAGACAACCCGGTGATCGCTTTTCCACAGGGCGACGAGGGGAGGATCGCCGGGTAGGATTATGCTATGCGATGCTACTTGGAGGACTTCAATCTACTCTCTTCTACATGCTGCAAGACGGAGGCTGCAAGAAGCGTAGTTTTTGATAGGACTAGCTATCCCGCTCATATTCTGGCATTCTGCAGTTCAGTCCACTGATATTGCCTCCTTACACATATACCCATGCATATGTAGTGTAGCTCCTTGCTTGCGAGTACTTTGGATGAGTACTCACGGTTGCTTTGCTCCCAGTTTTTCCCTATTTGCCTCTTCTTCTCGGATGCCGCAACGAGACAATGGAGCCCAGGAGCCAGACGCCACCTTCGACGACGACTCCTACTACACTGGAGGTGCCTACTACTACGTGCAGGCCGCTGACGAGGACCAGGAGTAGTTAGGAGGATCCTAGGTAGGAGGCCTGCGCCTCTTTCGATATGTATCCCAGTTTGTGCTAGCCATCTTATGGCATCTTGTTTAACTTATGTCTGTACTCAGATATTGTTGCTTCCACTGACTCGTCTGTGATCAAGCACTTGTATTCGAGCCCTCGAGGCCCCTAGCTTGTATTATGATGCTTGTATGACTTATTTTATTTGTAAAGTTGTGTTGTCATATCTTCCCGTGAGTCCCTGATCTTGATCGTACACGTTTGCGTGTATGATTAGTGTACGATTGAATCGGGGGCGTCACAAGTTGGTATTAGAGCCGACTGCCTGTATGAATCCCCCTTCCACACTCCTTGGCCGAAGTCGAGTCTAGGCATTGCAAAGCTTTTTACTAACTTGGCTGTGCGGCTTACGGGCCCACGTCGCCATTGGGTGGTATTAGGATCTTTTATTCCTCGTCTATACTCTGGGACTCTGATCTCTCTTCTATTGGGGATAAATGAATTTTGCTAACTCTAACTCTAGGTTCTCGTAATTACTTCCTCCCGGAGAGCCCCGTATTACAGATGATCACCTGCTGCCCAGAAGATTCTGAAGATGCTATTCGATGTTTTCCTGAGACACTTGTGCCCACCGCCTTTGCAAATTCGCTACCACTATTATATCCTTATGGATACCTGCATACACTGGTTGTTATTACATTCAATCCCATTGATCTTGTTATTACAAGATGCCCTGAACTACTCTTCGTTGTTCTGGGAATCCTTTGAGCTTACTGCCTTGCAGTTCGTGCCACATCTACGGATAATTTCTCGCACTTGCCGAGTATCCACTCGTCCCCAATTGTTTCATGTATGTCACCTACTTTGAAATACTATTCGGTCTTCCAATAATCCATTGACAACTATTGTTCTGTAAATACTTCTCTGCTTGCATTATGGATACTTTCCATATGTCTAGCAATATTCACGAGCATCCTTTGTCATCGTCATTTTGAGTCTTTGATCCAATATGTTTGCGAATGCTCGCAATCACCAATCCAACCCAGAATTCATCCTTCCGGCTCAAACGTCATTTAAATATGTGCTGGATCTCGACCAACCAAATTATCATCGATTTTATCCCTAAGCCTACTCAACTTATCCACCCTTAATCAGAGCATTTGCTTCTGATCCCTTGATTTGGAAATCACAATTCCTTTGCAAGTTTGAATTAGTTGTTTTTTTCTATAATTCAATGCCTCTGCATTGTTTCTTCCTCTTGTTGAGTACCGATGCTTACATAAGATCCCTTAAGGACCATCAGATCCTTTGTTGTATTTTATCCGACAACATCCTTCATATTCAATCACTTTGGAAGATCTTTCCCTGATACATAATGACATTGGTAAATACTATTCCTTGATTTGGCCAACCATGCTCTGCTTTCGAGATGGTGATATTTACTACTGAAGCTTGTGGTATATGTTTCCATGATTCCCCAATGGGTTGAACCTATGCCTTCCTTAATCTGTGTGAACCCGAAAGCTTTCACGGGTCATACTGCTCTGGTAATTCACCAGGTAGGTTTTGACACTGAAATCATTTTTATTTAGAGGAGTGAATGAAAGGTTATGCATTGGAGAAGTGGGAGTCGACCTTGAACTTTGTGTTCATGCCCATGGATACGATGTAGATCCTATCATTGAAGCTACTCTTAAATTAATTATTCCCTTGGTATAAGTTCATCTTATATCTGGGATCTAGTCTTTTGCAATCTTGGTTCTGGCCATATTGATATTCTTTGATTCCTTTTCTCGGACAAGTTCAAGTTCTTTTCTTCTGCAGATCATTACACCTATACAACCTCTCTTCTGCTCAACCTTTGAGTATACCCTCTGGTATCTCGAGAATATCGCGGAACTACATAACTTCTTATGAGTTCTTCGTCAACTATTATTCTCGTCGATTCCAATTTCCCCCCGGGTTTTGAGTTATTAGTCACTCGAGAACACCGATAAGTGAATCGATTCCGCACTCTGATTCAATACTCTAAGTAATTTTTGTTGCTTATGAGTTTAATAATCCTTCAAGTCATTCCTAGCCTGATCGGCTATATCCTTATCGTGCAACTTTTTAACTGTGCTACCTGGTCCTTATTCCCAGAGCACCACTTTCGACTATGAGCTAAGCTTACATCGATTTTCCTTGTCATATCATTTCGCCTTGAACAGCAAGCTTGATTTTGAGTTTGTGTCGTACTCGTGGTTCCAATAACCTTTCGCTTCATCAGTCCTTTGACTTGATGTTATCGCCGATTGATTACACCTCTGTGAAATCTCTCGACAAATGTGTCATGATCATCATCAACATTTTGAGCTCTTCCAGGATTTCAATTGAATTCATGATGAGAAATACCATCCTGGCCCTCAATGATTTGTGTTGTCATCGACCAATTTATTGCCTTCCCTCCAACACAAACTTGTTTGTGTTCTGTGTTATACCTTGAGTTCCTTGCTATCCAGCATTTGTTCTTCCTTACCTTGGAGTATTACCATCTTTTATGTCAAGAATGTTGTGAGAATTTCACCACCTCTTAAAAATTCTTGATATAGTAATACTTCTCGTCATCTCTGTTCATTTCTTGGTCCCCATGTTGTTCCAACCGGAATACTGACAATTGAACTATGATGAGCGAATTCAAAACTTCTAGCAACCCTATTGCTTTGAAGTGAATGGCCGATAGTTTCATTCTAAGTCTTTTGGTTATCAAATCACCATTCTAACATTGATCGTGCTACTTAGTCCATACTTCTAGGTGCACTTTCGATCAATGTTTAATTGTGGATGTTTTTCCTCGAGCATACATCATTGTATCATTTGATCTGACTAATGTTATCTCCTTGTTCACATAATTGTGGAAATCCATCTTTTTGGAAATCTCAATGAATTGTCGCTGAGTTCATTAGCCACCTCCACATTCTCTTCTTGGTTTAATGATGAACTCTAGTCTCAGAACTCACTTCCATAGTTCATTTCTCGAGAATCTCACATTGTCATCTCGTCAATTGGTGTCGCACCTTCTCTTCTCAGGCATCCTAAGTCTGAGGTATCCTGACACCAATCAGATCTGAATCTCGGTCGGATATGATAGTTGGAACATAATTCCAAGAGTCATAACTTGGGTCTTTATATGACCCGGTAAGGTGGTGTCATGCCTAGCCCACCTGGCCGGATGCCCTATTGTTATAATTTCCTTTTTAACAAGGTTAACCATTTTTCCATGAGGAAATTGAATGCCTTGTTTATAAGTTTATCTTGATGGATCCTTCGTGTATCTGAAGTCCGACCTTTGCTTGAAAACCATGTCAATGCTATCTCGAAGCATGTATGTGGTACTCCTATCTTCAATAAGAACACTTGAAGCACAATGCTAAATTTTCTTAATCAAATTATCCAAACATCGTTGTATGGGTAATGTCATGAAAATTCTCTCCCCTTCCCTAAAGGGTTTTCTACAATTATATCCTGTCATGGGTATCATGCTCTGCTTGTCCTTGGGAAGGATATACCCTGAAATATGTGTTTAATCACATTTTTCTTTCCATTGTTCCGATTAAATATGATAGACACTTTTCCCTTTACATTGGTTTGTTTAAACCCTTTCTTGTGATGTATATAATCTAAGCAGTAAAGATTCACTGCTTATGTAAACACCTCGGTGCACAATTCCGTCAGCAAAACCCTGTTACTATTGTTAATGACATTCCGGTAACCACCGATGGGCGATAACTTTGCCAATTGGTTCGCCTAGTTCAACAAGCAGGAAAATTGCTTTCTTTGTTCCCCGTCCTTGGTACAAACTTTGTTCCCGGCTTAGCTGACAAGCTATTCATGGACAAGTCTCCCTGTCGCGGTTGTGCAAGATGTCACCACCCTTCCTACTTTCAACCCACATGGTGGGCCCATAACCCACAGGTCCACTGGATCGAAACCTGACTCTTCTTTATAACCCGGATTCTAATGTATCCTTTGCACCTGGCTTCGTATGTGATTCACGAGCTGAATGCTATACCATTAGTCATCCTGGAATCAAACACCATGTTATTCTCGTTGTTCAAACTCCCATTCCAGCTTCTGTCTAGTCATCGAATGATTGCCTGCCCGTTTGAAACTTTGGTATGTTGCACTCAACGAATTCACTGAAATACAACTCGTGGGGTACCTTGTGTATTTCCCATTGAGTTCACCGTTAGATGCCCAACTTTGTGGAGATGCGTTCTTCCGGAGTTTTTTTCCCTTGGTTGCGTTCGTAGGACGATGGAGATCCCGAAGAAAGGATGACAACTTGGTCATGGTGACTTGAAGCAGAGAAACAAAGACATCAACATAATGGATTGACCTCTTCGAGAAGAGCAACCAAGACTTGGAACACTCGCTAGAATTTCGTAACCAAACCTTTCCCCCTTACACCCCTCTTAAATCTTGCGACGAGACTTCTTGTAGTGGAGGAGAATTGTGACGCCCGGATAATTAGGCTACAGTAATCCCGCGTTAACGATGCCACGTCACCTCGGTTACTGTTGCTAACCTCGTGTTAGATCGAAACCGATTCGAAATCAAATTCAAAATCAATCAAAAAATAAAAGTTTTCAAATATTAAAACTAAAATGTTCGGAGTGAACTAAATATTGTATAGATAATTATGGTGGAGAAGCCACACCTTTATAAAATGTTTAAATACTATAAAATGAATAAAACAGTAGCAAGAACAATTATTTAAAGGCTTTTAAAAAATATACGATTACAAACTATTTTATTTTAAGTGCCAAGTTAATTCTGGTAGTGGCATTATTACTAATACTATTTTAGGTGCAACTTACGTAATTTATAAAAGCTAAAATTTAATATAAAAGTATTAAAGAAATAAAAGAAAACAGAAAAAGGAAGATAAAAATAAAGCAAAACTAACAAAAGGAGACCACCCCCTGGCCGTTCGGCCCAACTGGGCAACCAGGCCACCCGACTGGCCCAACCGACCCCTGCTTAACCCCGAGACATGGCCAAACGGGCTGGCCCGGCACGGCACGGCACGGCCTGTGCTAATCGTGCCTAGCCCATCACGGCCCACCATGGCACGTTTAATAGCTGGGCCGTGCCGTGCCGGCCCACGGGCGCTGCTCCTTGGCCCAGGCACGGCCTGATTAGTAAACGGGCCGGCCTGATGGCCCGTTTAGCATGCTGGGCTGCACATTTTCAGCCTGTTGGGCTGGTTTTTAGGCCTATTGGGCTGTATTTTAGGTATATATATATATAAAAATCTAAAAAATATATAAAAAACTAAACGGGCCGTGCTGTGCCGGCCCGTGTGCCCAGGCTCCAGGCCCAGGCATGGCCCAAGGCGTGCCGCGTGTCGGGCACGGCCCGTTTAGCCCGTGCCGTGCGTGGCCCATGGCGGGCCGTGCCGGCGTGCTCGCGGGCCGGCCTGTTTAGCCCGGCCCGTTTGGCCAGCTATATTAACCCCCCACTCCCACCGAACCCTAACCCATGTTCCCCACTCCCACCTCTCAGTCCACTCGCCCTCGATCCGATCTGGATCGGGATCCCGTCAACGCCCTCAAGAACCGTCGTCGCCTCGTCGTGCCGGACCGCCTCGCCTCCTCCCCGATGTGCTCCACCGACCTCAACACCGCTGGACCATGTCGCAATCGCCCTGATCGCCGAGGCCTCCTCGTCTCCTCCTCAAGCCGCTTGCCGGACTCCATCGTCGTTGTCGTCTCCGTCAACGCGGCCGTCCTCGTCTTCCTTCCCAAGCACCGCCGCCCCCGAACCCTACAACTACCCCGTGAGCTCCCCCTCTCCTCACCCGGTCACCGCGCTGCCCGTCGCCTGCTCGCCCGCACCACGTACTCGCCATGGTCACCCCCCCGCTGCTGGCCTGCACGCCATGCGCCTCGCCTTGGCGCTCCCGTGCAGGCGCAACCATCGCCGCCGCCGCTGCTTCATATCTGTGGCACTGCCGCCGCCGACTGCTCCACCGCGCCGCTCTGGTCTCCCCATGCGACTGCCTCCACTCCCCCTGCCGCCCGCTACCTCCCCCAGCTGCACCCGGCACTCCCTAGCCGGCGCTCTCCTCCGCCCCGACTGGTGCCCGGGGCCAACTGGGGGATCGCCCGCACCCATTAGCCCATTATGGGGCGCCCAGCAGTGGCATGTGTCACTGACCACAGGGCCCCGACCCATTTTTAGAATGAAAAAGAAAAGAAGAAAAGGAATAAAATAAAATAATAATGATAAGATAAGAATATTAATTAGTTAATTAACTTAATTAATCTAGTTTAATTAATCCTGCTTAATTAAACCCTAATTAACATGTTAGTCCATGACAGGTGGGTCCCACTAGACCCACAGGCCAGGTTTGACTCTGCTTGGCTGGGTTTGACCGGCTGATGTCATGGTGATGTCATGCTAACATCACCTTTCACTGTTCTGGATAATGTTCGAGTTAATTAATTAAATAAAGTTCAAAAATGCATAAAACTTTGATAAATCATATAACATAAACCGTAACTCGGACGAAAAGACTTTGTACATGAAAGTTGCTCAGAACGACGAGATGAATCCGGATACGCAGCCCGTTTGTCCGCCACACATCCCTAGCATAGCAAACCTGCAACCTTTCACCTCCGGTTCATCTGTCCGAAAATGCGAAACGTCGGGGATACTTTCCCGGATGTTTCCCTCCTTCATCAGTATCACCTACTACCGCGTTAGGGCACACCTAGCCTCGCGTATTGCCATGTTACGCTTTGTGATGCTTTGATTGCTTTGTTATTTATTGTGTTCCCTCTCTATTACTTCTTTCTAGTTGACCCTGAGACTGCCGGCGACCCCCAGTTCGACTACGGTCTTGACGACTCTTCCTTCTTGCCAGAGAAACCAGGCAAGCCCCCCCCCTTTGATCACTAGATATCGCCTATTCTACCCTCTACTGCTTGCATTAGAGTAGTGTAGCATGTTACTGTTTCGATTAATCCTATTCTGTTGCATAGCCTGTCATTGTTGCTACATCATTGATACCTTACCCGCAATCCTAAATGCTTAGTATAGGATGCTAGTTTATCATCATTGGCCCTACATTCTTGTCAGTCTGCCTTGCTATACTATCGGGCCGTGATCACTTGGGAGGTGATCACGGGTATATACTATACATATATACATACTATACAGATGGTGACTAAAGTCAGGTTGTCTCGTTGAGTACCCGCAATTGATTCCGAGGTGGGGGCTGAAAGGACAGGTGGCTCCATCCCGGTAGAGGTGGGCCTGGGTTCCCGACGGCCCCTGACTGTTACTATGTGGCGGAGCGACAGGGCAGGTTGAGACCACCTAGGCAAGAGGTGGGGCTGGCCCTGGTCGGCGTCCGCGGTTACTTCATAATAACGAGATATTGGTATTTGATCTGAGTCTGGCTACTGGCCTATACGCACTAACCAACTACGCGGGAACAGTTATGGGCACTCGACGTCATGGTATCAGCCGAAGCCTTCTTGACGTCAGCGACGGAGCGGCGCGCGCCAGATTGGACTGGAAGGCCTGCTCTTGTATTAGGGTGCTAGGTCTGCTTCCAGCCGCCCTCGCAACATGCAGGTGTGCAATGGGCGATGGGCCCAGACCCCTGCGCATAGGATTTAGACCGGCGTGTTGACCTCTCTATTGTGCCTAGGTGGGGCTACGACGTGTTGATCTTCCGAGGCCGGGCATGACCCAGGAAAGTGTGTACGGCCAAATGGGATTGAGCATGTTGGGTTATGTGGTGCACCCCTGTAGGGAAGTTTATCTCTTCGAATAGCCGTGTCCCTCGGTAAAAGGACGACCCGTAGTTGTACCTTGACCTTATGACAACTAGAACCGGATACTTAATAAAACACACCCAGACAAGTTCCACAGACAACCCGGTGATCGCTTTTCCACAGGGCGACGAGGGGAGGATCGCCGGTAGGATTGTGCGATGCGATGCTACTTGGAGGACTTCAATCTACTCTCTGCTACATGCTGCAAGACGGAGGCTGCCAGAAGCGTAGTTTTCGATAGGACTAGCTATCCCCCTCATATTCTGGCATTCTGCAGTTCAGTCCACTGATATTGCCTCCTTACACATATACCCATGCATATGTAGTGTAGCTCCTTGCTTGTGAGTACTTTGGATGAGTACTCATGGTTTCTTTGCTCCCTCTTTTCCCCCGTTTTCCTCTTCTTCTCGGATGCCGCAACCAGACGTTGGAGCCCAGGAGCCAGACGCCACCTTCGACGACGACTCCTACTACACTGGAGGTGCCTACTACTACGTGCAGGCCGCTGACGACGACCAGGAGTAGTTAGGAGGATCCCAGGCAGGAGGCCTGCACCTCTTTCGATATGTTTCCCAGTTTGTGCTAGCCATCTTATGGAAACTTGTTTAACTTATGTCTGTACTCAGATATTGTTGCTTCCGCTAACTCGTCTATGATCGAGCACTTGTATTCGAGCCCTCGAGGCCCCTGGCTTGTATTATGATGCTTGTATAACTTATTTTATTTGTAGAGTTGTGTTGTGATATCTTCCCGTGAGTCCCTGATCTTGATCGTACACGTTTGCGTGTATGATTAGTGTACGATTGAATTGCGGGCGTCACAGGGGCACCCCATGGAGATGGATACACACAAGTTGATCATTGATCTTTAGCCGTGTGCGGTGCCCCCCTCCACCATAATCCACCTTGGTCATATCGTAGCGGTGCTTAGGCGAAGCCCTACATCGGTAGTTTCATCAACATCATCATCATGGCGTCGTGCTGACGGAACTCTCCCTCGAAGCTCTACTGGATCGTGAGTTTGCGGGACGTCACCGAGTGTGCAGATCGTGGAGGTGCCGTACATTCGGTACTTGGATCGGTCGATCATGAAGACATATGACTACATCAACCGCGTTGTCATAACGCTTCCGCTTACGGTCTACGAGGGTACATGGACGACACTCTCCCCTCTCATTGCTATGCATCACCATGATCTTGCGTGTGCGTAGGATTTCTTTTGAAATTACTACATTCCCCAACAGTGGCATCCAAGACAGGTTTTTGCGTAGATGTTATATGCACGAGTAGAACACAAGTGAGTTATGGGCGATACAAGTCATAATGCTTACTAGCATGTCATACTTTGGTTCGGCGGTATTGTTGGATGAAGCGGCCCGGACCGACATTACGCGTACGCTTACGCGAGACTGGTTCTACCGACGTGCTTTGCACATAGGTGGCTGGCGGGTGTCAGTTTCTCAAACTTTAGTTGAACCGAGTGTGGCTACGCCCGGTCCTTGAGAAGGTGAAAACAACACTAACTTGACGAAATATCGTTGTGGTTTTTATGCGTAGGTAAGAATGGTTCTTGCTAAGCCCGTAGCAGCCACGTAAAACTTGCAACAACAAAGTAGAGGACGTCTAACTTGTTTTTGCAGGGTATGTTGTGATGTGATATGGTCAAGACGTGATGAGATATAAGTTGTTGTATGAGACGATCATGTTTTGTTGAAGTCATCGGCAACTGGCAGAAGCCTTATGGTTGTCTCTTTATTGCATAAGATGCAAGTGCCAAATAATTGCTTTACTTTATCGCTATGCGATAACAATAGTTTCAAGAGCAATAGTTGGCGAGACGACCATGTGATGACACACTGATATAGATCAAGATGATGGAGATCATGGTGTCATGCCAGTAACGATGGAGATCATGAAGATGCTTTGGAGATGGAGATCAAAGGCACAAGATGATGATGGCCATATCATGTCACATATTTTGATTGCATGTGATGTTTATCTTTTATACATCTTAGTTTTCTTAGTTCAGCGTAGCTTTATAAGATGATCTCTCACTAAATTTGAAGTTAAAAGTGTTCTCCCTGAGTATGCACCATTGCGAAAGTTCTTCGTGCCGAGAAACCACGTGATGATCGGGTGTGATAAGTCCTACGTTCAAATCCAACGGGTGTAAGACAGTTTTGCACACGCAGAATACTCAGGTTAAACTTGACGAGCCTAGCATATGCAGATATGGCCTCGGAACACTGAGACTGAAAGGTCGAGCATGAATCATATAGTAGATATGACCAACATAGTGATGTTCACCATTGAAAACGATCGAACATGGTTTAGTTAATTTGGATCACATGATCACTTAGATGATTAGAGGGATGTCTATCTAAGTGGGAGTTCTTAAGTAATATGATTAATTGAACTTCAATTTATCATGAACTTAGTCCTGATAGTATTTTACAAATAATGTTGTAGATCAATAGCTCGCGTTGTTGCTTCCCTATGTTTTATATGTGCTCCTAGAGAAAACTAAGTTGAAAGATGATAGTAGCAATGATGCGGACTGGGTCTGTGATCTGAGGTTTATCCTCATTGCTGCACAGAAGAATTATGTCCTTGATGCACCGCTAGGTGACAGACCTATTGCAGGAGCAAACGCAGACGTTATGAACGTTTGTCTAGCTCAAAATGATGACTACATGATAGTTAAGTGCACCATGCTTTATGGAATAGAATCAGGACTTCAAAGACATTTTGAATGTCATGGACCATATGAGATGTTCCAAGAGTTGAAGTTAATATTTCAAGCAAATACTTGAGTTGAGAGATATAAAGTCTCCAACAAGTTCTATAGCTAAAAGATGGAGGAGAATAGCTCAAGCAGTGAGCATGTGCTCAGATTGTCTGGGTATTACAATCGCTTGAATCATGTGGGAGTTAATCTTCCAGATAAGGTAGTCATTGACAGCGTTCTCTAGTCACCATCACCAAGTTAGTAGAACTTTGTGATGAACAATGTATGCAAGGGATGACAAAAACGATTCCCGAGCCTTTCATGATGATGAAATCGATGAAGGTAGAAATCAAGAAAGAGCATCAAGTGTTGATGATTAGCAAGACCACTAGTTTCAAGAAAAGGGCAAAGGGAAAGAAAGGGAACTTCATGTAGAATGGCAAGCAAGTTTTCACTTCCGTGAAGAAGCCCAAAGCTAGCCTAAAGCCTGAAACTGAGTGCTTCTACTGCAAGGAAATGGTCACTGGAAGCGGAAATGCCCTGAATATTTGGTGGATAAGAAGGATGGCAAAGTGAACAAGGGTATATTTGATATACAGGTTATTGATGTGTACCTTACTAGTGTTAATAGTACCCCCTGGGTATTTGATACTTGTTCGGTTGCTAAAAATTAGTAACTCAAAACAGGAGTTACAGAATAAACAGAGACTAGTTGAGGGTGAAGTGACGATGTGTATTGGAAGTGGTTCCAAGATTGATATGATCATCATGCACACTCCCTATACTTTTGGGATTAATGGTAACCCTAAATAAATGTTATTTGGCATTTGCGTTGAGCATGAATATGATTTGATCATGTTTATTGCAATATAGTTATTCATTTAAAATCAGAGAATAATTGTTGTTCTGTTTACAAGAATAAAACCTTCGATGGTCATACACCCAATAAAAATAGTTTGTTGGATCTCGATCGTAGTGATACACATATTCATAATATTGATGCCAAAAGATGCAAAGTTGATAATGATAGTGCAACTTATTTGTGGCACTACCGTTTGGATCATATCAGTGTAAAGCGCATGAAGAAACTCCATAAAGATGGATTTTTGGAATCACTTGGTTATGAATCATTTGATGCTTGCGAACCGTGCCTTTTGGGCAATATGACTAAAACTCCATTCTCCAGAACAATGGAATGAGCTACTGACTTGTTGGAAATAATACATACCAATGTATACGGTCCAATGAGTGTTGATGCTTGTGGTGGGTATCGTTATTTTCTAACCTTCACAGATGATTTGAGCACATATGAGTATATCTACTTAATGAAACATAAGTCTGAAACATTTGAAAAGTTCAAAGAATTTCAGAGTGAAGTGGAAAATTATCGTAACAAGAAAATAAACTTTCTGCGATTTGATCATGGAGGAGAATATTTTGAGTTACGAGTTTGGTCTATATTTGAAACAATGCAGAATATTTTTGCAAGTCACGCCACCCGGAACACCATAGCATAATGGTGTGTCTGAACGTCGCAATCGTACTTTACTAGATATGGTGCGATCTATGATGTGTCTTACCGATTTGCCACTATCATTTTGGGGTTATGCATTAGAGACAACTGCATTCACTTTAAATAGGGCACCATCAAAATCCGTTGAGACGACGCCTTATGAACTATGGTTTGGCAAGAAACCAAAGTTGTCGTTTCTTAAAGTTTGGGGCTGCGATGCTTATGTGAAAAAGCTTCAACCTGATAAGCTCGAACCCAAATCGGAGAAGTGTGTCTTCATAGAATACCCAAAGGAAACTGTTGGTACAGCTTCTATCACAGATACGAAGGCAAGACATTCATTGCTAAATTTGGATCCTTTCTAGAGAAGGAGTTTCTCTCGAATGATGTGAGTGGGAGGAAAGTAGAACTTGATGAGGTAATTGTACCTGCTCCCTTAGTGGAAAGTAGTTCACCATAGAAACTGGTTCCTGTGATGCCTACACCAATTAGTGAGGAAGCTAATGATATTGATCATGAAACTTCAGATCAAGTTACTACCGAACCTCGTAGGTCAAACAGAGTAAGATCCGCACTAGAGTGGTACAGTAATCCTATTCTGGAGGTCATGTTACTTGACCATGGCGAACCTACGAACTATGAGGAAGCGATGATGAGCCCAGATTCCGCAAAATGGCTTGAGGCCATGAAATCTGAGATGGGATCCATGTATGAGAACAAAGTATGGACTTTGGTTGACTTGCCCGATGATCGGCAAGCCATCAAGAATAAACGGATCTTCAAGGAGAAGACTGACGCGGACGGTAATGTTACTGTCTACAAAGCTCGACTTGTTGCAAAAGGTTTTCGACAAGTTCAAGGGGTTGACTACGAAGAGATTTTCTCACTCGTATCCATGCTTAAGTCTGTCTGAATCATGTTAGGAATTGCCAAATTTTATGAAATCTAGCAAATGGATGTCAAAACTGCATTCCTTAATGGATTTATTAAATAAGAGTTGTATATGATGTGACCAGAAGGTTTTGTCAATCCTAAAGGTGCTAACAAAGTGTGCAAGCTCCAGTGATCCATCTATGGACTGGTTTAGGCATCTCGGAGTTGGAATATATGCTTTGATGAGTTGATCAAAGCATATAGTTTTATACAGAATTGCGGTGAAGCCTGTATTTACAAGAAAGTGAGTTGGAGCACTACAACCTTTCTGATAAGTATATGTGAATGACATATTGTTGATCAGAAATAATGTAGAATTTCCTAGAAAGCATAAAGGAGTGTTTTATAGGAGTTTTTCAAAGAAAGACCTCAGTGAAGATGCTTACATGTTGAGCATCAAGATCTATTGAGATAGATCAAGACGCTTGATAAGATTTTCAATGAGTACATACCTTGACAAGATTTTGAAGTAGTTCAAAATGGAGTAGTCAAAGAAAGCGTTCTTGCCTGTGTTGCAAAGGTGTCAAATTGAGTAAGACTCAAAAGCCGACCATGGCAGAAAATAGAAAGAGAATGAAAAGGCATCCCCTATGCCTCAGTCATAGGTTCTATAAAGTATGCTATGCTATGTACCAGGGCTATTGTATACCTTGCTCTGAGTTTGGAAAGGGAGTACAATTTTTGATCTAGAAGTAGATCACTGGAAAACGGTCAAGAATATCCTTAGTAAGGACTAAGGAAATATTTCTCGGTTACAGAGGTGATAAAGAGTTCGTCGTAAAGAGTTACGTCGATGCAAGCTTTTACATCGATCCAGATGACTCTAAGTGTCAATCTGGATACATATTGAAAGTGGGAGCAATTAGCTAGAGTAGCTCCATGCAGAGCATTGTAGACAAAGAATATTTTGCAAAATACATACGGCTCTGAATGTCACATACCCGTTGACTAAACTTCTCTCACGAGCAAAACATGATCACACCGTAGTACTCTTTGGGTGTTAATCACATATCGATGTGAACTAGATTATTGACTCTAGTAAACCCTTTGGGTGTTGTTCACATGACGATGTGAACTATGGGTGTTAATCACATGCAGATGTGAATATTAGTGTTAAATCACATGGTGATGTGAACTAGATTATTGATTCTAGTGCAAGTGGGAGACTGAAGGAAATATGCCCTAGAGGAAATAATAAAGTTATTATTTATTTCCTTATTTCATGATAAATATTTATTATTGATGCTAGAATTGTATTAACCGGAAACTTTGTACATGTGTGAATACATAGACAAACAATGTGTCACTAGTATGCCTCTACTTGACTAGATCGTTGAATCGAAGATGGTTAAGTTTCCTAGCCATAGACATGAGTTGTCATTTGATTAACGGGATCACATCATTAGAGAATGATGTGATTGACTTGACCCATTCTGTTAGCTTAGTACTTCATTGTTTAGTATGTTGCTATTGCTTTCTTCATGACTTATACATGTTCCTATGACTATGAGATTATGCAACTCCCGAATACCGGAGGAACACTTTGTGTGCTACCAAACGTCAGAACATAACTGGGTGATTATAAAGGTACTCTAAAGGTGCCTCTGATGGTACTTGTTGAGTTGGCATAGATCAAGATTAGGATTTGTCACTCTAATTGTCGGGGAGGTATCTCTGGGCCCTCTCGGTAATGCACATCACTATAAGCCTTGCAAGCAATGTGACTAATGAGATAGTTGCGGGATGATGTATTAATAAATGAGTAAAGAGACTTGCCGGTAACGAGATTGAACTAGGTATTGAGATATCGACGATCGAATCTCGGGCAAGTAACATACCGATGACAAAGGGAACAACGTATGTTGTTATGCGGTTTGACTGATAAAGATCTTCGTAGAATATGTGGAAGCCAATATGAGCATCCAGGTTCCGCTATTGGTTATTGAACGGAGACGTGTCTCGGTCATGTTTACATAGTTCTCGAACCCGTAGGGTCCGCACGCTTAATGTTCGGTGATGATTTATATTATGAGTTATGTGTTTTGATGTACCGAAGGTAGTTCGGAGTCCCGGATGAGATCGGGGACATGACGAGGAGTCTCGAAATAGCCGAGACGTAAAGATCAATATATTGGACGACTATATTCGGACATCGGAAAGGTTCCGAGTGATTCGGGTATTTATCGGAGCACTGAAGAGTTACGGGAATTCGCCGGGCAGTATGCGGGCCTTATTGGGCCTTAGTGGAATAGAGGAGGAGGAAGCCTAAGAGGGGGCGCCCCCCCCCCCCCAAGCCCAATCCGAATTTGGTGAGGGGCCGGCCCCCCTTTCCTTCTTCTCTCCCTCCTCTTTCCTACCTCTCCTACTCCAACTTGGAAAGGGGGAATCCTAGTCCCGGTGGGAGTAGGACTCCCCTTGGCGCGCCCTCCTCTTAGCCGGTGGCCTCCCACTCCTCTACTCCTTTATATACGGGGAAGGGGGCACCCCATGGAGACAAAAAAGTTGATCATTGATCTTTAGCCGTGTGCGGTGCCCCCCTCCACAATAATCCACCTCGGTCATATCGTAGCGGTGCTTAGGCGAAGCCCTGCGTCGGTAGCTTCATCAACACTGTCATCACGCCGTCGTGCTGACAGAACTCTCCCTTGAAGCCCTACTGGATCGTGAGTTCATGGGACGTCCCCGAGCTGAACGTGTGCATATCGCGAAGGTGTTGTACGTTCGGTACTTGGATTGGTCGATTGTGAAGACGTACGACTACATCAACCGCGTTGTAATAATGCTTCCGCTTACGGTCTACGAGGGTACGTGGATGACACTCTCCCCCCTCGTTGCTATGCATCACCATGATCTTACGTGTGCGTAGGATTTTTTTTGAAATTACTACGTTCCCCAACACGAACATGCTTAACATTGATGTCCCCTTTAGCAAGATGATCCCAAATGAAATGATGACGAACTTCAATATGCTTAGTCCGAGAATGTTGCACGGGATTGTGAACAATCATAATAGCACTTTAATTATCACAATTCAATGGAACATGTTTCACATGTATCCCATAATATTTAAGGGTTTGGGTCATCCAAAGTAATTGAGCACAACATGATCCAGCGACAATGTACTCCGCTTCGGCGGTGGATAAGGATACTGAGTTTTGTTTCTTGGAGGACGAAGATACCAAGAAATTGAAAAGTACCCGAAGTGGACTTTCTATCAACCTTGCCTCCGGCATAGTCCGAGTCGAAGTAACCAGCAATATCGAAAAAATACCTCTTAGGATACCGAATTCCAAAGTTTGGTGTATGAATTAAGTATCTCACTATCCTTTTCACAACCTTAAGATGACATTCTTTAGGGGCCTCTTGATTTGTGCACACATGCACACACTTAGCATAATATCAGGATGGGAAGCACATAGATATAACAATGAACCAATCATAGAGCGATAAACCTTTTGATCAACCGGTTTGCCATCCTTAGTCAAGTCAAGATGTCCACTAATAGGCATGGGTGTTTTCATACCTTTGATTTCTTGCATGTTGAACTTCTTGAATAAGTCCTTGGTATACTTTGTTCGGGAAACAAAGGTACCCTCCTTAGTTTGCTTGATTTGCAAACCAAGAAAGAATTTGAGTTCACTCATCATAGACATCTCAAACTTCTCCGACCTTACCCTTCCAAACTTTTCACTAAAATGAGGGTTAGTTGAACCAAATATGGTATCATCCACATATATTTGGCAGACAAATAATTAACCATTAACCATTTTAGTATAAAGTGTAGAATCAATTTTCCCAATTTCAAAGCCTTTTTCAATATGAAACTTAGTCAAGCATTTATACCATGCTCTAGGAGCTTGTTTAAGACCACAAAGAGCTTTCTGAAGTTTGTAAACATGATCGGGTTTCTTAGATTAATAAGGCCGGGAGGTTGTTTAACATAACTTCCTCCTTAATTTCACCATTTAGAAACGCACTTTTTATGTCGATTTGATATAAAGTAATGTCATGATGATTGGCATAAGCAAGTAAGATGCGTATGGACTCAATTCAAGCAACGGGGCATATGTCTCACCATAGTCCATATCTTAGACTTGAGTGTAGCCTTGAGTGACGATACGAGCCTTATGACGTACAACTTGTTCATCTTCATCTTGCATATTCCGAAACACCCATTCGGTTCCAATGACATTGTGCTTCTCATCGGGCTTTTCAACCAACGTTCATACTTGATTCCTCTCGAAATTATGTAGCTCTTCATGCACAACGTTCACCCAATCCGGATCATCAAGAGCTTTGTCAACCTTCATAGGTTCAATACTAGAAATGAATGAGTAATGTTCACAAAAGTTATCCAAATGAGTTTTAGAGCAAGTAATTCTCCTGGTTTGAATATCATTGAAGATTTGTTCGACGGGATGATCTCTTGAGACTCTTGCTCGAACTCGTGAGAGCTTTTGTTTGGGTCTGGGTGGAACATCCTCTTCATTGTCTTGTTCTTCCTCTTGTCTTTCTTCATTGTCGCTGGTGTTGTTGTTCTCTTGTGGACGTGGAGAGGGAGGTTGATGCGGTTCATCTTGTTGTACTTCCTCGTTTGCTTCATCTTGTCGTGTTCCACTTGTGGATGCCTCCAAGTCAACTTGTGGTTCACCTTCGTGTGAAGTTGAGGCTTCCACTTGAACGGACAAGGTGCTCTCCTTCACCTCCATTGGGCGAATCTTGCCAATAGACAAGTTTTCAATAGCTTCTGAGGGATCCTTATCTCCTACATCTGTCACACCCTGATTTTTATGCCACAACACTTAAGCTAATAAATCATGATAAAATGTGGTTTGACAAAAAACTTTTGAGTGTTTTGGACTTTGCTTTGATTGGATTTTGTCTGTTGTTTGCAAATGCTCTAAAAATCAAATAAACCGCCCAACTCTTATACTCCCTCTCCTTGATCCAAAACTTTGCCCAATGATCATGCCATGTGTATAGGACATCATAGTATTTCCTTTCAAAAATAATTTGGCCAAAAAATATTTTCTAAATTAGGTTTTCCAAAACCCCCTGAGTTAAGGCTTGAACTATAAGTACTTAATCTAGGATGTGAAAAATCTCTCAAAAATTATATTTGAATCGTATTAGATATAGGACTCCCTAAAACCACAAAAATATTATTTTAAAAGTCATTTTGATATTTCATTTAAAGGCTTTTTCTTTTGGCCAGAAATGGTCTTTAATAGGTAAAAATTATTTAAAGTTTCAAAAATATTTGAGAAAATTTAGGGGAAACTCAGTGGACATATATTTTCCATATATTTGAGTTTCAACACATGGTCATGTTCAAAATATTGGACAAAACCCTCCAAAACCATTTCTGTATATTAAGCATTTGAAATATTTCTGTATCAAATATTGTCAAATAAATCCAAGAAAATTCTAGCAGGTCACATCTGCCTAATGTGATGATCTTGCAAAGTTTTATTCCAATAAAAATATTTTTGTTCACAAAAGTGCCCCAAGACCCTCTCTGACCAGATAGAAGTTTGAACAACTTTACATTGCCAACTTTCTCCTTTTTACCTCAATTTATGTGGACATGCTCACATCTCCAAATGTTGACACTACACTAAGTGGTGCATCAAGGAGAATAATTTTGCATGACTAGATCTTGGAAAACCTAGTTCTGTTGATTTCTAGGGTTTACCAAAGTTGCATTGTCAACTTTCTTCAAATGACCCCAAATTTGGTGGTCAACCTCATTTCTATATGCCATTTAATCCTGTTAAATCTTAAGTCAACTAGAATCTATTTACTTGCACAAATTTGCATCAAACACCTTGTGCCATATTTTGGTGATCACTGTTTGGAGCCCCAAATGAATTCCCCTTTAGTTCAAATTTTTACCAGAGCTTACCCTAGTCACCTTCTACGTCTAGTACCACCCACTTATCCAGGGCTCAATTATTTGGGGGTGAAAACCCCATTCTTGCCCTCTGGATAGTCCCAATTCACCTCTCTCTCAATCCCTCTCTCTTTCACTGTCTAGAGCATCCTATGCCTTCCCCCTATTGTTTACTCCTCCCTAGCACTACTAGACATCAGTGGCCGCGCCCACGGCCGCTAAACAATGCCTATGCCAGCCATAGACATGCTCTAGAGCACACTACAGTGTGCTCCAGCACTGTAGCTACCCCATTCCGAGGCCATCCGGCGAACTAGGGCGGCGAGGTCCTCCACGTAAGCGTAGTGGTGCAGAAATATATGAGTTATTGAAGAACTGGTAAGAGTGCCCCTCGCCGAGAAAGACGAAGAAAAAGGCACCGGAGCCACTGCTGAAGGTATGGAAGAAGAGATCTGTTTTCTAGGACTTGGAATACTGGCCCAAACTCTACACGCCTCATAGCCATGATCAAATGCATATCACAAAAAAATCATCGAGAGTTTGCTTGGAACATTGATGAACATGCCGGAGAAGACCAAGGATGGGCCGAAGGAAAGAAAAGACTTGGAATTTTTGAAAATTAGGAAATATCTCCAAATGCCTGGTAAAAAGTCGTCAGAGGAGACAAAGACGGAAGATAGGGGCAAGAAAGTAAACAAGAAGGAAGAACAATATTGCCCCCCTCTTGCTTCACCTTAGATTCGAAGGAGGTCGATCAATTGTTCAAGTGCCTTGCTAGAATCAAAGTTAGTTTCGGATACTGTGGGAAGATAAGCAGATATTTGGACACTAAGAAAAAAGGTTCAGTGGGATGAAGTCCTACGACTGTCATGTGATGATGACACAGTTACTCCCGGTTGCACTTATAGGGATTATGGACACACACGTCCACGAGACGCTTACTGACCCATGCCACTTTTTTGATGCTATTTCTCGAAAGTCGATCAGTGTGAAGCAACTCCATAGGCTACAAGAAGAGATTGTTGTCATAATGAATGAGCTAGAGATGTACTTCCTGCCCGCGTTCTTTGATGTCATGGTGCATCTATGTGTCCACATCATGGACGACATCATCGACATAGGGCCGACATTCCTGCACAACATGATGTCGTTCGAGAGGATGAATGTGGTCATCAAAGGATTCATTGATAACATGTCCCATTCGGATGGAAGCATAGCCTAGGGATATCTGACCAAAGAGTGCATCTCTTTCTGTGAGAAGTATCTAGGTACCAGAGACCCTGTTGTTGGTTTGCCCATCAACAAGCAATGTGAAAGGCTCGAAGGCGAAGGTCACACCAACGGTTATAGGGATGTGAATGTAGTCCACTCGGGCAGACAAAATGACTTTGACAGGGAAAACTTAGTAGTGCTACAACACCTAGATGTGCTAGAGGATTTAGTGACACTGCACAAAGAGACCATCGCAAAAAGCTACCATGACCGTGGGGTGCACAGGACAGACGTTGAACTTATTAGATAGCACGAATCCACTTTCTTGCATTGGTTCAAAGAGAGAGTTCTGGCTAATCCCCCGGAAGAGGGCTATCGGGACAGAACGCTCCTTTACGCCTTAGTACATGGCCCGTCAACCAACCTCGCGACTTATCAAGCATACGATATCAACAGAACACGTTCTACACGAAGGACAAAGATATAAACAGTGATAACCAGAACTCAGGGGTAATGATGGAAGCCATGACCGAGAATGTAATTGAAAGATATTACGAAAGGGTTAAAGAGATCTAGGAGCTTAACTACTATGGATTGCATAGCGCGACGATGTTCCGTGTCAGATGGGCTAAGAACTTACAAGAGAAAACCGACATTTCACTACCATGTGTATACCCGACTCCGATAGCGGTACCGTCAACGCCACCGCAAAAAAAGAGCCATGGGTACACGCTAAACATGTGACACAATGTTTCTTCATAACCAACCGAGTAATCCCAATCGTGTTGTCGGGAGTAGAGGCAAAATGAGCATCGTCGAAATGGATGGAGTTGCCAATGAGCAAGACTATGACCAGTAAGGTGATCTGATGAGGGAAGATGATGTTGATGACGATGAAACATACGTCAAAAGAAGAATGAAGACTACATTACGAAAGATCATAATCCCTGCAAAAGGAAAAGTCACGACCATGGGCTCAATTATTCGACAACGAACAAAAGAGGGAAGAAGATCAGTCTAAAGCATCGTCCTCGCCCAAGCTGACAAACTAAATAACATAATTTGTGTGTATCTATTTTGTATACCGCCGTTAGCGTCAAATGATGTAATATATATTATACACTAATTATTATCTAGAGGGTAAACAGTGTTATTGCTCCAACATACCAAATTAATTAAACCCTAGATAGCTAGAGCTATATATACCCCTGCTATACAAAAATTGTACAAATGCAAATGAAAGATAAGAAAAAGAAAAATGCAAATGAAAGAAAAAGAAAATGAAAAAGAAAGGAGTTGTGGAAAAAGAAATGAAAGAAAAATCAAAAGAAAAATAATCAGTAGTGCTTTTCGGGGGAACAAGCGCTGCAGCTAACTGGCCACATACTTTTAAAAAAAGTTAGCAGTAGCACTGTTTGTGCTGTGCAGCGCTATAGCTAACTGTGCTATTGCGCGTTTTGCCAGACCGTGCTATAGCTAAGTTGCCTACAGCACTAGTCTAGCCACACCTCTATCTTTTTCCTCTCTCTCACTCTCACTCTGTGGATCCCCTTTCTCTAAGATCCCACGCCACCACCGATGTCGCACCCACCCATGCCGCCGTCGACGCGCGCCGCACCCGACGCCGGCCACTGGCCACCCCGACACTCCCTCCCACGTGCCGTCCCCTGCCCCTAGGTCCACCCCCCGGCCTAGCCCCTCCCCCTTACCGCCCCTCCCCCGAGCATTCCTCTCCACCGGCCGGCGTCCCTCCCCCTAGATGTCCCCTCCACCGGCCGACGTCCCTCCCCTGAGTAGTCTCTCTCTCTCTCTCTCTCTAACCAAATTTGGTCTCTCTACAGGTCGAAGCTAGTTGCAGATCAATGAGGAGGAGAAGGACGCCCTCAACCACCTCTGCCCCGGCAACCCCGACCCCGATCCCTACCCCAAGGTTCCCCACCCCCTCTTCCCTCCCTCTTCATATGTCAGCACATCAAATATTATTAGGCAATGCTTGTTAGAGTGCTTGTTAAAATGCATGTTAGAGTGCTTGTTAGAGTGTTCATAATGTGGCTGTTAAAATGGTCGTTAGAGTGTTGAAATGTTTGCTGTTAAAATCAAATGCAATTACTGTCCATTGGAGTCATATTTGGAGTTGCTAGAGTATTTGGAGTAAAAATAAAATGAAATGAAATGCTATCCATTGGAGTCCATTTGGAGTTGCTATTAAAATGAAATGCCAGACTTTGGTTGTTACACAGTAGTAGTATAAATTATAAAATTTTGGTGATCTTGGTGGTTGCATTGCTTGTGAGATGATGTTGGGAATATATTTGTTCTTGCATCACATAGTTATTGCATTCTGCTAGCGCTGGCAGATGGTAGTGAAATGCTACTTCAGCACATAGTGCTTATTGTCATTTGCAGGGAAACCGATTGTGAGTGACCTATGTTTTGCCAGAAATGTTGATTCATTTCCATTCCAGCAAAATTTAGGCGCTCTATATGTGCATTTTCTAGCATAGGTCATGCAAAAAAATTCTGTGAATTTCGGCATGACTTGTGCTAGAAAGTTGGACATATCGAGTGCTCAAGATTTATTGCGACGAGAATGAAACGACATTCAGGAAAAACAAAGGTCACATTTTTTTGTCATTATTCACTATATTATAGAAAGCTCGATAATTAAACGACTATGACATTGAACCCTAGGAAACACGACCGACACTAATGAGGCCGGAGGTTCTTAGTCCTAAGAAGGTCGAGCACATGCCTACC
Organism: Triticum aestivum; assembly: GCF_018294505.1. NCBI lineage: Eukaryota > Viridiplantae > Streptophyta > Magnoliopsida > Poales > Poaceae > Triticum > Triticum aestivum. The sequence continues at coordinate 244,502,386 of NC_057804.1, forward strand.
TCAACTTTCTGGCAGATCAGGAGAGACAAGTTGGGTGTCAGGACCCCCTTCTCATGACGGACATCGATGATGGTGGGGCAGATGCTGACACTGATGCCACCAACACAGGCACTGAGATGGGCCCTGATGATGTTGCTAATGACAGCACGGAAGGTGGGACCTCCCAAGCCAGTGAAGGAATTAGGCAAATAGGACATGATGCCCAAATGGGCTCGGCACCGGAAGACTGGTGGTCACGGCGGTGCACCCTGGCGAGTTCGAGCCAACAAAGCCACGGGATGTGGCAGCATGTCATGACAACCAACTAGCATGCATCCTATGGGATACCGCTAACATCAACACACAAAAAAATACGGAAGAATGAACATTTGAAGCAGCTGCTGCTAACTAGGTTGCACCCAAGATTCCTGTTCCCCGGTCGAAATGACGATGTCGACCCATGGGAAGATGATGCCATAAAAAAATCAACAACAAAGCCCTAGGGAAGTTCAGCAACGCATTGAGCGCTTGGAAAACGAGGGTGAAAAAGGCGATTCAGTTGACAATGAAACCTACGCCTAGATTATTGCAGACAATCCAAAAATTACGGTAGAGGACTTTGAAAAGTTCAAGGAGACTTGTAATGAAGAAGATGCCAAGGCCAGGTTAGAGAGAGGCAGACAGCTGCAATCAAAGAACACTAGAACCACCGCCTTGGAAGTCGTGGTTGCACGGAAAAGAGGCCCATGTGGGCTAAGGAGGACGCGAAACATGAACGTTTGGGGATCCCAGACCCATTGGTTGAGTTCACTGCCAGCAGGAGCACGACTTCATTAGGGACCGATTCTTGTGGGACCCCCAAAAAAGATTTTTTTTTCACCGACGGGCCGACTAGGAAATTCATGACATTACTGGTAATTATCACCTTATATATTTGCTTCTGGTCAATGAAGTCTACTACATTCTAGTCACATTTGTAAATGATTCACACTCCATTTTGCAGAGAGAGCAATACAAGCTTGCGGCCGAAAGCAACTCGTTGACTCAGTCATCGGAGAAGTACAAGTGGGATAGTCCTTTCAACTGGGCCGTGAACATAATGATGGGACACCCGTCGGGTCAGCGGCCGCAATATGGATGTGTGCACGGCGCCGGGGACGGATCCACGTGGAAGTACGAGAAAGCAGTTCAGTCAAGTGACTATCTAGGTGAAGGTGGCGCGGGCGATCGAGAAAACAAGAGCTGATACCAAAGCTGTGGCAATTCGGGAAGTGGTAGCTGCGTGTGAAATGATATGGCAGCTACCTTTACAAGCTTGATTCCAACTGTGGTCAGCTGGGTGCAAGAAAATCCAAATGCGGCACCAACTGATTTTCCCATGCCCAGCTTCACCGGAAGCAACTCAATGAACACCTCACACACACGTACCTACTATGGCAACCGCACCCGCACCTACTCCAGCTCTTGCTCCCACACCCAGCTCCGACAGCAACCCTAACTCCGTCTCTGGCTTGAATGTCGGGCCGTTGACATTGGCTGAGCTTGATGCCCTCATGGTAGATACGCGTCACACCCTCATCAACACAACCAATTAATTAATTTGCATTTGCCGTTCTTTTTGGATCTCTGACATCGCACGTACATGTCTTCGCAAGCCGACTCCACTCTGTGCACCCTCCTTTATGAAATGAAGGGCATGCTGGTGGATGTGGGGAAGGGTACTATAGTGAAGCCCAAGGATCAATTATTCCACCATCGGCAGATGCCTGATAACGCCATAAGGGTCTCCGTGGCAAATGTGAAAGCGGGCCACGAGGGTTTCTCTCGTCCGATACAAACCGGTGGAGAGGATGATGAGACCCCCACGCAGCTTGGCCAATGCAGAAATTGGCGATCCTGTAGCCGAAAAATCTTATTCGTGTCGCGGTGGCCGGGAGCACACCAACAGGACCTCAGGAAGGTATGACCACAAGACCACCTACACAACTACAACCATTGTCTGTGTTGCTTAGTGAGATCTCGAGACACGAGGAAGGAGGGCCAACAGTTCTGCCGGATGATGCCATTTGCCCCATGGAAGAGGATATCGATCATGACCTGGAGGAGGATGACCCTCTCCAGTATCTCAATACTGCCTTAGATAACAAAGTAACAATGAGTCAACCATATGAATATGAGATGCACGTACTAGAGCTAGAACGTCCTCGGGAGTGCAAGAAGTCTTTGTTCATGCAATCCTCGTAGGACATGCCTCCAGATGCCGGTTCCTCCAAACATGCCGCTCCATCTCGGATCTCTCCGTCACGAACTGCGCCGTCCCGAACTGCATCGTCCCGTTTTTTGCGCTGGGTAATTTGACAGTCCCAAGATCTGTTATATTATGTGTGCATCTTCATCATGGCATAACTTTGTGCATGTTGCTCCATTTTGCGTGTATGATATGTTGAAACATTCATCTCTTGATGCTCTACATGATAATGTAATTCTAATTCATGTTACTGTTCATCTTGATGCCATAATTTGCGTTGCAAAACTGCTAAGTGATATAAACTGCTGAAATCTACTGCCCGTTAACATCATTTTGGTATTTTGTGAGTATTGTAATTTTGTCCCTGTTGATCCTATGGTGATGATCTTGATATTCAAATGTTAAGCTCAGAGTGGTCTACACTTTGGTATTCTTTGCATTAATGTCAGGGTGCAACTTTAGATGTTAATCCCTGTCGCAGAAGTGCTTGTTCATGTTAAATGCTGAAAACTGTTATAACTTGTCATTTATATATCTTTTTGTGTGATTTTAGTTTGAGCATCATGTCCAAATGTTTTAGGAGCAACATCATGCCATCTTTGCAGTGGTTCAATCCATTTATTTTTATATGCCTTGTGGTGAGTGAATCAAGCTTGTGAAGTGAGCTACTTGCTATGAACATGCCTAAATGATTTTCCAGTTTTCTGTTAACTTCACGAAGCCAGTTGCGAGCTTGATGTTAGTTAATCTATGCCTCCTTTGGAGATTCTAAAATTACATGATTTGAAGTATGCTATGATTAATTTGTTCACATGCCATGTTTGATAATTTTAGACATCATGTGACCTCTATTCCAAGCTTGCAAACATGCTATGATAATGTTGCTATTTTACACTTGCTGAAACTGTTTCAACATTCGAACCTGTTTTGATGGTTCCCACTAATACATGAGTCATATACATATAATGCCTTGAAGTTGTTTGCTCTATGGAATGTACTTTGATTACATGCCCTTGGTTTCCATGTATAGTTCTGTAGCATGTTGGTTTCTTGCTCGCAATATGCCTAGTTGCTGTTTTGGACAGCGTGTCCTTTAAATTTGTTTTGTGTGTATGTGTTGAACTGTTGCTCCATTTTGAGCATGCTCTATATGAAACTTGCATAGAATTGCATGTAGTTTCATATTATCTTTTTGCATCCATGTTTTGAGGTGCATGCTTGATGTTTGAATGCATTTTGCGTCAATGCCATGTTTAACTTGTGTTGCTCATATCTTCTAGGTCGTAGCTCCGAATTAAAGGACCTTTATATGTAACTTGACTAGAAATACGTATAGATCATCATAGTGCACTTTAACTTGCTGTTTAACAACTTGAACATGCCGTGTTATTCATATCTGGACCAATTTCGAAAATTGCATATGAGGACTTGCCAGAATTGTTATATGTTGTTTCCAGACTCATTTAAGCTTGCTTTTGTGTGATGTTCTTGTATGCATCATCTCTTGCCATGAGCAACATCATATATCCTTGTCATGCATCATACTTGGTTGAGCATCATGCCATGTTTATGTGTTGTGTGTTTACCATGTTGTTTGCTTCTTTCCGGTTGTGCTTCTTCTCGATAGTTCCTGTTTCGTTGCGATCATGAGGATTCGTTCGACTACGCTTGGTTCGTCTACACCCGTTCATATTCTTCATGGACTCGTTCTTCTTCCTAGCGAGATTTCAGGCAAGATGACCGTTACCCTGGATCTCACTACTATCTTTGCTATGCTATTTGTCTCGATGTTGTCGCTATGTCGCGCTCCTACCACTTGTTTATCAAGCCTCCCAATGTGCCATGAAACAACCTCTAACCTTTTCCACCATCCCAGCAAACAGTTGTTTGGCTATGTTACCATTTTGCTTAGCCCCTCTTATAGCATTGCTAGTTGCAGGTGTAGTTGTAGGTTGTTCCATGTTGGGACATGGATATCTTGGGATATCACAATATCTCTTATATTTAATTAATGCACATATATACTTGTTAAAGGGTGGAAGGCTTTGCCTTATGCCTGGTGTTCTGTTCCACTCTTGCCGCCCTAGTTTCGTCATAGCAGTGTTATGTTCCTTAATTTTGTTTTCCTAACACGATGAGGGTTTATGGGCCCCTCTTGACAGTTCGCTTTGAATAAAACTCTTCCAGCAAGGCCCAACATTGGTTTTAACATTTGCCAACATAATAATAATGAATTAATTAATTAACTCATAGGGCGTCATGAACCCGCGTATTCTTATTCCACATAATACAGGGGGCCCAGTGCTGATGGTGTTGTTCCCAAACGGGCAGACTGCGGGGCCACCACGGGGTAACCTGAGGTTCTGGTTTTACTCGTAGGCTGACCCATCCAGTGTACCCTGAGAACGAGGTGCATGCGACTCCTATCAGGCTAGGTCGGTGCATCGGGTGGTCTTGCTGGATTGGTTTCACCATTGTCGAAATGTCTTGTGCACCAAGACCCCGAGTCCGATCGGATGTCTCAAGATGGAGGATTGTCTCCGCGGATCGTGAGCTTGTCATGGGCTAAGTTGGGGCACCCCTGCAGGGTTTAAACTTTCGAGAGCATGCCCACGGTTATGTGGCAGATGGGAATTTTTAATGTCCGATTTAAGATAACTTGATACCAGATTTGAATTAAAAATACATCAATCGTGTGCGTAACCATGACCATCTCTTTTCAATTTGAGAAGAGAACATGGTGGGGTTATGTTTGAACATAAGTAGTTCAGGATCACTTCTTGATCATTACTAGTTTGCGACCGTTTGCGTAGCTTCTCATCTTATTCTTGTACTCGTAAGTTAGCCACTATAGATTGCTTAGTCTCTTGCTGCAACCTCACCACTTATCCATTCCTTACCCATTAAGCTTTGCTAGTCTTGATACCCATGGTAATGGGGTTGCTGAGTCCTCGTGGCTCACAGATTACTACAAGAATAGTTGTAGGTACAGGTAATGTGATGATCATGACGTGAGAGTAGGGATGGCAATGGGTACCCATTACCCACGTACCCTGCGGGTAAAAGCCCTATTAGGGTAAGGGTATGGGACAAAAATATATCCATGGGTATATAAATAGGGAAATGTTAAACCCATCGGGTAGAGCGGGTACGGGTATGGGATCATATAACCCAATCCCATGTACCGATGTACCCATATAAAATTCATATGAACTTGAAATTATCTCTTCATTTTGTCATGAATTTGTGAACTCAAAATATATGACAATATGTTGATGTTTTGATGTGTTGTAGTTTATGAGAAAGTGATGTTGTTTATTAAATATATTGTTGTTTATGATGTGTTGCTGTTTAAAAATGTGTGTTGTTGTTATAATCTATTGTTGCTTATAGATTATAATTATATGTTGTTTTTTATGACAATGAGATGTTCAAAGCGATGCTTTGCAAACATGGGTAATTTTACCCACTAGTACCCATCTACCCTGTCGGGTAACGGGTATGGGAAAAAAGTATACCCGTTGACGGGTATGGGTAAGGGTGATGGGTAAGCTAAGGGGGGATGGTTAAGAGTATGGGGGTGGCTCAACCCATACCCAAACCCTGCGGGTGCCATCCCTACATGAGAGTGATGCTTGCTTGTTTCGAGTTCTTCTGCTTCTTCTTCGATCAGGGGTTATGTCGGGGATATAACTATTGGGTATGACCCGCCCAGGAGGGGCCGGGTCATACCACTGGCGGTTCATAATGAGAAGGCCCAAGAAGATGTTGAAGATGGCGGTTCATGAAGCAAGCTTACTGAAGACCCAAGACACGGAGGCGACTTGAGGCCCATGGGTATAAACCACCATATGTTTAACTTGTATGTTAAGGAAAGTTTAGTTTGGTCACCGAGCCGGACATGTTGTGTATGAGCCGGTCGGGACTCTGTAAGCCGCCGGGCATCAACCTGTGTATATAAAGGGGTGACCCGGTGGCGGGTTAAGGCAAGAAAAAACAAGTCGAGAACTAGGTCAAGCGTATTCGCTCCCTGGTAATCGAACCCAAGAAATACAACCTAAAGCAGGAGTAGGCTTTTACCTCATTGAGAGGGGCCGAACCTGGGTAAAAACTCTCTGTGTCCTTTGTCCGGTTTAACCCCTTAAGCTAATCTAGTGGCTATGGCTCCACACCTAAGTCCTCTTGTTAGGGCATCTTCTGTGTTAAGTCCACGATAGTTGGCGCCCACCATGGGGCCAGTGCACAGTGGTTTCGACTTATTGAAGGAAACTTCGCAAGGCTCAAGGGATACGCTGTGGGCCGGATGGCTAAGAGTCATCGCAGCAAGCTGAACATCGACGACGCGGGCTGGGGCCCTGAGGCCGGCTCAATCAAGTACAGGTAACGGGTCCCCTTTAGCGGGATTCATGTATTCATCGGCAAGATTGGTGAATTGGAAGATGAGCCGGACACCTGCACCGACATCGTCGAGATGGCTCAGCGCGCGCGGCCTGCCAAGGTTCAAATTGCCCCGAAGCGTGTCTTTGTTGGCTTTACTCAAGGAGTGGGTCTGGAAGGAGGATCTGTGTCCGGTGGAGAGACGACCGTATATTCGGGCGATGAGTCCTCAATCAGCGAGACCAACTGCATGTATCAAGTGCAGGATGGTAGGCTTGGGGGCTGTTCTGAGGGCAACAATATTTCCGGGCCCCTATGAGCCGCCGAATCGGGTTGCAATCTTCATGGCTGGTACGCAACAGGGGCAGAATTCTTCAACTGCGGCAACTATGATCTCCGGTTCAGCGACTGCTACGGCAGCTGGGGTAGGAGGCCCTGTGCGCCCGCCAGCTCAAGTTTTATCTGAACCGTTGGAGGCTTTGGCAATGTTGCTGACAGTGGAGGTGACCCCAGCGAATCAAGCGCAGGATAATGTAAACCTTGCAAAGTTACGTGATGAGATAGCTCAAGCCAAGGTGGATCTAAACACCGAGAACACCCTGATGGCAATGGAGCGAGCTGCCTTGGAGAGGGAAGCAGAGCGGATTCAAGCAAAAAAAATTCGCTTGAGCTTGGACCGGAACACATCAAACACTGTCTTTAACAGAAGGCATGCGAGTCGTTCACCCCCGGTTTACGATGTGAGAAACCTTCTCAACACGCCTGGGGCAGGAACCAGTAACCCGCCTGTTGTGGATCAGGCTGTTCAGGCACCGGCGGCTGGAGCACCGGTTCAGCCACGAGCTGCAGATCCCCCACGGGTGAACTTGACTCCTCCTCAACATGTTCCAATGCCCTCGGGTCACTATTCTAATCCTTTGGATAACATTATAGCCGCGGCTACTCGATTGGCATCTATCCCTGTTCAAGATGAATCACCAGCTGCAATGGAGATACGGCGAGCCAGAGAACTTCTTCAGACAGTTGTGGCTCAACATGCGGCGTATTCATACAGTCGTCAACGGATTCACTCGACCCCGTGACCAAGCTGGAGTTATAGCAGACACATTGATTCACCGGCTGTATCAAGCAGTGAGCAACACCACAATTAGCCTCATAGGCCTGACCCGCCGCGTGCTGGAAATGATGCTCAGGTTTTGGTGGATCAGGGTAGAGCATGACGTAAGGCTAAGCTAGAGGCTCAGTTGGCGGCTCAACAACAATCTCTGATTTATCTGTCAGCATCTGTGGAGGCAGGAGTGACCTCTAGAACCTTGGGTGTGCCATGTTTAGTGCCGGCTCTACGCAATGAGCGCTTGCCTAAGGATTTGAAGGGCCCCTGTAAGGTGCCTAACTAAATGGCGAATAAACCCCCAAAGGCTTGGATTGAGAGCTATGAGATGGCCATGGAGATGTTGGACATTAGTGATGCTGCATCTGCTAAGTATTTCACCATGATGTTGGATGGGCTGGCTCGTACTTAGTTTAAAGGGCTGCCCGCTAACTCCATTAGATCATGGGCAGAGTTGAAAACGCATTTTATCCAAAATTATAAAGACGCATGCAAGCAGCCTATGTCGATTCTGGATTTAGACTCTTGCGTCCAAGGTAAGGGCGAGTCAACAACCAATTGGGTGCGCCCGATCTCAGCCGTTATACACTCATCAGACAGTATCAACGCCTGCTCAGTAGTCCTGGTGTTGGAGAAGAATTGCCGTTTTCTTCCCCTTAAGCAGAAACTAGGGCGGCTTAAACGGAACTGCAATGATATGGGGGAGATCATGGCGGCTCTAGTAAATGCCGACTCTGATTATACTAAATACCCTGAGTCTGATGAGGACAAAGCTGGCAAGGGGAAAAAGAGTGGCAATGCAAAAGGATAGCATAATACGGTGAGTCAAGGTGGCAACAGTAAGCGCAAGGCCGATGATGGTTTAGACTTTGTGGCTAACACCAATACGCAGAGTAGTAATCAACATTGTAAAGGGAAAACGCCAGCCCCCCGGTTTAGAGGGCCGAAGTTCAACCTTGAGGCCACAATGGATCAGCGTTGCCCAAAGCACGACATCCAGGAGAAGCCGGCCAGTCATCTGTCGAAGGATTGCTTCATCATGAGGGATTACAGAAACTCTAATTTTTTCCAGAATAATCATGGTTCGCATGGCGGTTCAGGATCCGGCTCTCATGGACCTGGTTTTGGAGGTGGCGGTTCAAGCTCTAGTTTTCAGGGCCAAGGCAATCAAGGTGGTTTTAATCAGCAATCTGGCCAAGGGAATCAACAGCAGCAGTCTGGTTATAAGAGCAATCCAAAGCAGTTGAATAGTGGTCAATATCATGTATTCATTACAAGTCTGTGCAAACGGGATCAGAACATCCATAAGCAGGCGGTGAACTCAGTTGAGCCGGTGGTGCCTCGATATTTGAGATGGTCCGAGCAACCTATCATATGGAGTCGTGAGGATCACCCGCCCCGGGTTGACAATCTGAGTCAATTGGCATTGGTGGTTGCTCCTCAGGTGGGAGGTTATAAGCTTACAAAGGTGCTCATGGATGGAGGCGGTAGTATCAATATCCTTTACTATGATACTTTTTGTCGTATGAATTTCACTGACAAAGATCTTAAGACATCTTCTACTGTGTTCCATTGGGTGGTGTCTGGTAAGTCGGCATATCTAGTGGTAAGATAACCCTGGAGGTGACCTTTGGTGATGGCCACGATTCTAGAGCTGAAAATTGACTTTTTAGGTGGTCAATATCAAAAGCATGTATCACGCTTTGTTCGAGCGGCCAGATTATGCCAAATTCATGGCATAGCCTTGTTATGTTTATTTGTAGCTTAAAATGCCGGGTCATAAAGGCACCATCACGGTGCACGGTGATAGAAAGATTGCTCTAGATTGTGAAGAAGGTGATGTTGCGTATGTCGAGTCGGCTTGTGCCACCGAGGAGTTAAAGTTTTATAAAGATAACGTTGACCCAGCGGATATGACACCTTTGAAGAAGCTAACTACAGAGAATGACCCCCTGTTGAAGTTTAAGTCGGCAGATGATACTAAGTTGGTTGATTTTGTTCCTGGCGACTCATCCAAGCAGTTCAGCATTAGTGCTAATATGGATCCGAAATAGGAAAGTGCGCTCATCGAGTTCATCCGTGAGAATCAGGACATTTTTGCATGGAAGCCTTCTTACATGCCAGGTGTACCGAGGGAACTCACTGAGCACACTCTTAATGTTGATCCAAAGTTTAAGCTGGTCAAGCAATTCCTTCATTGTTTCAACGAAGAGAGGCGCAAGGCTATTGGTGAAGAGGTGGCCAGGCTCTTGGCTACTGAATTCATCGTTGAAGTTTTTCATCCTTAGTGGTTGGCTAACCCTATGATGGTGCTTAAGAAAAATGGCACTTGGCATATGTGCATGGATTATATAGATCTTAAGAAAGCCTGTCCGGCTGATGCTTTTGCTATCCCTCGTATTGATTAGATCATTGATGCTACGGTGGGTTGTGAGCATTTGAGTTTTTTGGATGCTTATTCTAGTTATCATGAGATCAAGATGGTAGTTAAGGACCAGGAGAAGACAACTTTCATCACTCCCTTTGGAGCCGTCTGTTATGTGTGTATGCCTTTGGGCTCAAGAGTGCCCAGGCGACTTATCACCGGTGCATTTAGAATTGCCTCCATGACCAGATTGGATGAAATGTTCACGCTTATGTGGATGATATTGTTGTGAAATCCAGGAAGAAGGATACTTTGATAGATGTTTTGAAGGAGACCTTTGACAATCTCCAGGTATATAAAATGATGCTTAACCCAGCCAAGTGTGTCTTTGGCATACCAGCAGGCAAGCTATTGGGTTTCTTGATCTTTGGGAGAGGCATTGAGGCTAACCCGGAGAAGATCAAGGCTATCACTTCTTTGGCTAAGCCAACATGTATCAATGACGTACAACATTTGGCGGATTGTATAGGGGCTTTGATATGGTTTATAAGCCATTTGGGAGAAAAGGCTATTCCTCTTTATCAGACGATGAATAAGACAAATCATTTTGTCTGGAGTGATGCTGCTAATGAGGCGTTTGAGGTGCTTAAGAGACAGCCGGCTGAACCGCCGGTTCCTGCAGCTCTTATTGAGAAGGAGCCCTTGCTTTTATATGTGGCTATAAACAACAGATCTATTAGTGTGTCAGTTTTGGTGGAAAGAAAAGAGTCAAGCAAGGAACATCCGGTTCAAAGGCTGGTTTATTATGTTAGTGAGGTGCTCATTGAGTCTAAGAAGAGATACCCACATTAGCAGAAGTTGGTTTATGGCATGTTCATGGCTAGCCGTAAGTTGAAACAATATCTCCTTAGTCATCCCATCACTATGGTTAGTTCTGCTCCTTTGAGGGATGTTATTGAAAATAGAGAAGCCACAGGTCGGGTAGCCAAGTGGGCTATTGAACTTGGACCTCATGGTTTGAAGTATATTCCTAGGACGGCTATAAAAGTCTCAAGCACTTGTGGATTTCATCAATGACTGGACAGAGCTGCAGATGCCTGAGGAAAAGTCGAATATCACTTATTGGACTATTCATTTTGATGGATCCAAGCAATTGGAAGGCTCCTGGGCGGGAGTTATTTTGACTTCCCCATGAGGTGATAAATTTTGTTATGTTTTCAGGTTAATGTTCCCTTGTACTAACAATTCAGCTGAGTATGAAGCCTTGCTCCATGGTCTTCAGATGGCTAAAGAGATGAATCTAAGCAGGGTGAGGTGTTTTGGGAACTCAGACTTAGTGGCTTAGCAAGTTTCAGGAACTTGGATTCTAAGGATCCACTCATGGCGGCTTATCGCCGAGAGGTTGATGCAATTGCTGGTCATTTTAATGGTTATCAGGTGGAGCATGTTGATCGAAGGAAAAATGAGGCTGCTGATGCTTTAAGCCGGCTGGGGTCTCAGCGTAAGCCAGTGCCCCCCTAATGTTTTCCTCGATATTTTGCACAATTCGTTAATTAAATTGCCTACAGAGGAGGATCTTGCAATTCCTGACCCGGAGGCACAGTTGGCGGCGCCTCTTCATGTTATTCCTGATTGGACTGTTCCATATTTGGCTTATATGACCTAGCGTGAATTACTAGATGATGAAACTTTGGCCAGGCAAGTAACCCAGAGGTCTAAGTCGATGACTATTTTCAACGGTGAGCTACACCGATGCAGTGTTACAGGGATGTTTCAACGATGCATTTCTCCTAAGGAGGGCCATGAAATTTTAAGGGATATTCATGACGGAGATTGCGGCCATCATGCCGGCTCTAAATCCCTCGTTGCTAAAGCTTTTTGTCATGGATTTTATTGGATGACGGCTCATGCTAATGCAAAAGATTTGGTAAGTACATGTGATGGCTGTCAGAAGCTTTTAAGAGGAGCTGATGTGCCGGCTCAATAATTGAGGATGATTCCAATTACTTGGTCGTTTGCAGTCTGGGGGCTGGATATGGTTTGGCCTTTTAAAACGTCCAAGGACAAAAAGACTCACCTCCTGGTGGTTGTTGACAAGTTTACAAAGTGGGTTGAAGCTGAGCCCGTCAGCAAACATGAGGCAACAACAATGGTTCAATTCATTAAAAAGGTGATCTTTCATTTTGGATAACCCCCTTAGCATCATTACTGATAATGGTACTAATCTGTCTAAGGGTGCAACGAAAGAATTCTGTCAACAAGAGCACATTCTTCTTGATGTGTCATCTATGGCTCACCCCCAGTCTAATGGTCAAGCTGAGAGAGCCAATCAAGAAATCTTGAGAGGTATCAAGCCCTGGCTTATGGTCCCTTTGCAAAGTACGCTGGGTTGTTGGGTGGAAGAGTTGCCCTCAGTGCTATGGAGTATCAATACTACCCCCAACAGATCTATGGATTACACTGTCACACCCTGATTTTCATGCCACTACACTTAAGCTAACAATCATGATAAAATATGGTTTGACAAAATTTTCTGAGTGCTTTGGACTCTACTTGATTGATTTTTGTGTGATGTTTGCAAGTCCTCCAAAAATCAAATAAATCCTCCAACTCCTATACTTCATCTCCTTGGTCCAAACTCTTGAACCAATGATCATGCCATGTGTATAGTACATTATACAATTTTCTTACAAAAATAATTTGGCCAAAAAGTATTTTCTAAATTCAGTTTTCCAAAACCCCCTGAATTGAGGTTTGCACTACAAGTACTTGATTTGGGATATGAAAAAATCTTTCCAAAAACATATTTGACTCCTATTAGATATAAGACTACCATAAGCCACAAAAATATAATTTTAAAAGTTATTTTCCTATTTTATTTAAAGGCTTTTTCTTTAGGCCAGAAATGGTCTTTAATAGGTTAAAATTATTTTAATGCTTTAAAAATATTTGGGAAAAACCTAGGGAAACGCAGTGGACATATACTGTCCATATATAAGAGTTTCAACACATGGTCATGTTCAAAATATGGGTCAAATCCCTCAAAAACCCTTTCTGGATATTTCAAGCTTTTGAAATATTTACAAAGGAAATATTCTCTAAAAATTCCAAGAAAATTCTAGCATGTCACATATGACATGTTTGATGATCTTTCCAAGTATTATGTCATGGAGAATAGCATAACCCCATGAAATCCCCTCAAAACCATTTCTGTCCATTTTGAAGTTTGAGCAACTTTACATTGCCAAACATGTCCAAATGTTCTCAAACTTTGTGAACATGCTCAAATGGTATAATTATTCATCTAGACCAAGTGGCACAAGTTGTAGAACAAGTTAACTTGATCAAAGTGCCCCAAAACTCTTCCTGTCCAGAACCAAATTTGAACAACTCTACATTGGTATCTTTCTCCTTTTGATCTCAACTTTTGTGGACATGTTCAGAACCTCAAATGATGACATTAAACTAAGTGGTGCATCAAGGAGAATAGATTTGCATTGCTAAATCTTGGAAAGTCCATTTCTATTGATTTCTAGGGTTTACAAAAGTTGCATTGGCAACATTGCCCAAATGGACTCAATCTTGGTGGAACCACTTGTTTTCTCATGCCATTTGGCCCTGTCAAGCCTTATGACAAGAAGAGTCCATATTCTTGCCCAAATCAACAACAAACACCTTCTGCCATTTTTCTAAAAACACCAATTTGACCACTTCCACTAATCTCCATAGGTTCTACTTTTTACCACAACCCCTCCTAGTCCCCCTCTACATCTGGTGTGCTTCCCTGCCCGAGAGGCAATGATGAAGGGGGGCATGGATCCACTTTTCTTCTCTGGACAACAACATTTTCACTCTCTCTCCACCCCTCCTCTCCTCTACAGGATCCCCAGGGCATGCAATACCACTTTCCCATTATTTACTTCCCCCTGCAGCTGCCAGATACAAGCGGACGCGCGGGTGCGCGCAAAGCCGCGAATTCTGGCCATTTGCATGCTCTGGAGCATGTGGCAGAGCACACGAGCATTGACACCGCGTCCCTCGACCACCTCCAGCCTCCCCCTTGTGCTAGTCGAGGCGCCTCGACGTCCGTGACATGCTACCGTGTCAGGGGCCTTCTCTCCCATCCTCTCTCTCACCCGGCCACGCATGCCCGACGCCGCCCGGCTTGGCCTATGCATCGCCTCGCACGCGCGAGCACCAGAGCCCTCCCGCCTCTCCTCTCTCTCTTCCCAGCGGCCTACTCCGCCCCCACAAACGCCGTAGAGAGCCCCTCTCCCTCCCTCCTGGCCTCCCGAGCCGTTGTCGTGGCCACCCATGCGCCGCATCCATGGTGAGCCACTGGTCGGCTACATAAGGCCACCCGAGCCCTTTTCTCTACTCCTTTGGCTCTCTCTCCCTCCCGTGCACCCCCTCGACCAGCCCACACCTCTCTCCGTGTCCTCCATCCACTGCAATGGCTGGGGCGCCGCCTTCGGGCTCCGCCTAAATTTGGGCTATCCCGGGCCTCTCTTCTCCCCCTAGACACTCCAGTGCCCCTCACAACCACCTTCGACTTGCCCCACACTCCATTTCCTCCTCCCCGTGCCTTCCTCGCTATGCCAAACCTCGCCGACGGCCTCCTCCATGGCCATCCAAGCCATCACCGCTACAGCCTTCCCCGGCGTGCGTGAAGCACATGGATGGGTGCGGCGTGCCCTCCTGAGAATGCCTGTGGGCGGAGCATCGCCGGAGACGCTCGGTAGCCCCGGCAATCGCCGGCGGGAGCCGCTCCTCCTCGCGGCCGGAGCGCGCGCAGAAGGAAGACAAAGATGAAGGCCCTACAAGCGGGCCCCGCTCATCAGTGGCCCAGCCACCGGGCCACGCTGGCAAGTGGAGACAGGTTCGCCCTCTCCCGCCTTCGACGTCGCCCTGTCGTCCGCGTGGCCGAGCCGCTGGGCCAGCCCAGTGCACTGCGGTGGTAAACTGCGCCCTGTGCACAGTTTAGGTATAACCCAAATTCTTCTTTTTCTTTTTGAGTGAACTTTAAAAATCCATAAACTATTCAAATAGTGTCCAAATTTGATGAATCAAATTTCTACTGACTCCATAAATCAAGTTCTATTTGATGGTCCATAGTGGACGTTTTTGTTGTTCTTTGTTTTCACTGGACCCTTTAAAAAAGGTCATTTATCCACATAAGCCCACTTCAAAAATCCATATTATATTCATTTCAACTCCAAATCCAGTGAAACCAATTTCTAAATGTTTCTCAAATCATGCCTGATTTAATGGGTACTTTAACTCATTTTTACAAGAAGGCATTCTGTAGACAACTTATAGATCTATTAAATCCCTTGTTTTCATCATATTGAAATGTTTAAAAATCCTCACTGATCCAATTCCAATAAAACCACTATGGTAATTTTTCATATGACCAAAGGCATCCTAGAAAAGTCCAACTCACATTTTTAGAGCACTTTTATTTTTGCCTTGTTGTGTTGCTTATTGTGTTTGTTTCTGGCGTTAGTTGACGAAGTAGACGGAGTACTTGGAGACGGACCAGAAGATTTCAAGACTCTGATGAACCAGGCAAGCAGCCCTTTGACCATGATGAACCCTTTTTTTATCATAGTAGCATTTCTTTCCGTGATTGTTGAATGCATGATATCTTGAATGGCAACTTGCTAGGTTTGCCTTCGTTTCATACCCCGTTGATACTTGCATTGTTCATGACTCTATCCTTGTTTAGAATTGTGTTGGTGGGTTGTAGAAATATGCTATAGTTGTTGGCTGAGCAAAATGGGTTAGAGTTATGCATGGTAAGGAATAAGTATGGTTTGACATACTTGCAAATAGCCCCAATGGGTGACACTAATGCCCCTGGGAGATGATGATGAACTAGGTCACTACTTGGTGGAGAGGTAGTGTATCGTGGCTTGATGAAAGTGTTGTTTACAGAGACGGATTAGATTTAAGATTTGTTGACCGTCCCAACCCTACATGCAACCACTCTACCCTTATATGGGAAATGTCATTATTAATTACCTAGGCCAATACTAGCTTGGAGCCCGCATTACTAGTGATGGGGGAGAGTTGGTGCTCTCTCTCGGGACGGGGTCGTGCCAGGTAGGGCGGCCATGACTATTTTCACAGGGCACCGGACACACCGTTGGTACCCCATGCCAATGGTATCTGATGTATATGGGAGCGAGGTTCCACAGTTTTAAGATGTGAAATGTTGGGCACGGTGGTTACTACCAATCGAGTGGACTCTATGCTAGCGTTGTCCAGGGAAAGGTAGTGATTGGGTGCTTACCCCGAGTACTTAAGGTACCGCGGGTCGTGGATGACACGGAAGTTCCCCAGATCTTGTGGGTAAAGTGTGCAACCTCTGCAGAGTGTAAAACTATTCGAATAGCCGTGTCCACGGTCAAGGACAGTTGGGTGGTGCTGCTTAGACTATGTCCATATGTTTCTAAAAAACAACACGGTTTGGTGATATTGTTGATGTGATTCATGAGGAAGTCACGAGGCTGATGTCTGTAACCTTCAGATACTTGCTGCAGACGCATTCATGCCCTTGGTAAATGTTGATCATACCTGCATGAGAAAAACTAGCTTTCTGCAAAAATGCCAATTAAGCAATAGAGCTTTGCATAATTATTTTGTTATCACTCTTGGGTTGCTTGTGAGTACATTCAAAGTACTCATTTTCTTGCCACTGATTATTTTATTGGCCAGGCATGAAAGACAAGATATAATGAAGAGTACCTTGGTGACGAAGATGCGAGCTAGGACGCTTCCCAGTCAGAATGCTTGTAGGGTTAAGGCAGATGGCACGGGTCCAAGTTATTGACGAAGATTTCTGCTGCAATGTTATACTCAAGACTTGACCATAATGGTCATAATTTATGTAAGATGGTATGTATGGATGTAAGACTCTTGTTATTCAGCTTTTGTGTGTTCAGTGAGCATTGATCTCTGGGATCATTGTACACGTGCATTCAGTGATCACGACTTATGAGTCGGGGTCCCCACATACACGCCTTTCTTTATGGTTTATGGTGCAGAGGTGGTTCTCCCTAGTGACATTCGTCATGACTCGCCTCATGTGGCAGCTTATGTTGAAGCTGATAATGAGAAAGTACGTCAGGATGCTCTTGAACTTTTGGTTGAGGAGCGTGACCTGGTGACGGCTTGTTCGGTGATTTACCAGCAAGATCTGCGTCGTTATCACAACTGTTGGGTTAAAACCAGGACCTTTCAAGAAGGAGATTTGGTGCTCCGGCTCATCCAGGATCAAACTAATATGCACAAGCTATCCCCACCTTGGGAAGGGACCTTTGTGGTCAGCAGAAATCTGAACAATGGGTCATACTGCCTTATCGATGTTCGAGACCACAAGGACTCCCGCACATCAGAGGAGACTCGCCGGCCATGGAATATTGCTCATCTTCGTCCTTATTACACCTGAGCCACCGGATCTTGTGATGTACATACTTTTACGAATGTATATATTATGATTAGTATAATAAAGCCGGCATCCCTGATTATTCAGGGCCTTTGTCATTTCATTTCTGAGAATCTGAGTCTTTATTGTCAATTCATAAGATCACTTGGGGGCTTCCTGTTCAAATGAACATAGCTATGACTACCCTCTTGATCCGGCTTGTACGCGTGGATTGCAAATAACTTGGGGTCTTCTTGCTCATTGAGCATAGCTATGACTACCCTACTGATCAGGCTTGTACGCCTTGATCGAAATATTACTTGGGGGCTCCTTGTTAACTTAATAGAGTTTTGTTGTCCCTCGTAATAGGCTTGGATGCCAGGTGTATTCACCAAAACATCCGGGTTATCCTGCCTATGTATGCTTGCCACTCCGACTAGGTAATCCTGGAATGACTCGCCGCACTCTTGACAGTCAATCTTATAAAGACCCTGAACTTGTGAAAGTTAAAATGACGATTGGTCATGTGAGGCCTGGCTTACAGGTGTGAATTAAGGAATAACTCAGTGGTTGTGCGGCCCTTGAATAGCACTTGATATCGAGGCTTGGCAGCCTTTGAATGCCTTGTTTTTCTGGTTTATACTGACTTTGAATCTTTTTGCGATTTCTGTTTGTACCATATTGATATATGGTTGAAAATTGATTAGGGCCATGTTGCCTTGATCTTTATAATATCCGGTGTTTTGCTAACCCGGCTTGGCTTTGGACGTTAAGTCGCTAGTGTGTGATGATTATATGCTTGGAGTTCTATACTCTTAAGTTTTTGGGATGTTACCCTTTGCTGCTTATGGCGTTGTAGCCCGCGATATGAGTAAACTGCACAGGGCTCTGCGCTCCAAGTTTTGGGTTGTTACCCTTATTACATTGGGCGTTGTAAGCCGGCAATATGCATAAGTACCACATGTATGATATTTACTTTGTCATGATTATATGTGGTTTTGATAAACTGACCCTGGTTATGGACGATACAGTCACTAGTGGACTTTATATGGGGCATTGTGCCCCGCCCTGGGGTAACTGCCAGGGCACATGTTGTCTGCTTATGTGCAGGAAATATGATGACTATGGTCTGCATAATTTTATGATATTATAAAGCATAAGTTCCAGATCTTCAAACATCAGACCGGCGGTTCAAAAGTGTTATGCAAATCAACATGCATGATGGCATGGTAGATCATTGTTTTTGAACTAGCCTATTACAAGGCATCAGACGACCTAGAAGAATAAGTGTTTTGAGGAAAAAAGTATCCCAGGTGGAAGATGATAAGCCGGCCCTTGGATTAATGGTCTTGACCTTGGCGAGTAGAGGATTCCGGGTCATCTCCTTCTTCTTTAACCGTTGGCTGGAAGTCAGAGGTGACCCAATTGATCCCAGTCAAAGCTTTAAACACAGCTTCGTCATCAATAAGTGTGGACCGGTCAATATCAGGGGCAAAGGTGTGCTTACGAATTGGCGGAGTAAGGAACTGGGCTTCATGAATCGGCGCTTTCACCTTTTTGTTGTCAGCATCATAAACCGCCTGGTAATGAGACAGGCCCGTGTCTTCAGCCAGTTTGCTTGCTAATGGGCACATTTCCCTTGCTATTTCCACAAAGGCATGAGCACTAAAGGGAGACCCGTACTCTTTTACGCTTGGGCAGCCATTGGCCAAATCTTCCGGATCAAGATCTGCTTGCCATGCGTTTGCCTGGGTTAATGCAGTGAGTGCACTGGCTCTAGAAGCTGATCGCATTAGATCCTCAACTTTTGGGGCAACACAGACAGCTTTTCCAACGTGTCTTTGATGAGGGTTGGTGGTTGTTTTTTATGAGAGGCAGCAGAAATAGCTCTTTGCGCACCAGTGTACAATTGCTCTATAAGAGTATAGGTGGCTTTCAGCTTCATGTGCATGTCTAAGCCAAGATGGGCGATTCTGGAGCTTGCATTACCAAATAAATTGATAAGCCAGATGAATGATTATTCAAGTGCATTTATGGTGACAGGTTGAGATAATTTTACTTACCAAAGACGGTGGTTGTCATGGTATTAATTTGATGCTTTAAGATGGAAAGCTCTTCAGCCACCGGCTTAAGGGCCCCCTCTGCTTCTTCTGCTCTTTTCAACAGAGATGTTTTCTTAGTTTTCCAACTTGTTCCTTGAGTCTTGAAGTCCTTTTTCAACTTCTCCATATCTTCCAAGGCGATTTTCAATTCTGATTTGGCCTTGGAAGTTTCAGTTTGTTGAGACTTGATATTTTCCTTAAGGTCGGTGACTTGGGATTCTTTTGCATTGAGTTCAGCCTGCAGTATGCAAATGACAAGCGCTATTACCATCATTTTGTTTTAAGTCCCAAGCACAGGACAAGTATTTTGCTTGGCACTTGGGGGCTAATGCACATTGCTCTTTTTGACGGCAGTTCTATGATGACTCGGCTACACTATTATGACTATAGCCGACTCTTGGGGGCTACATACTTGGATTTTATTGATAGTTATGGTGATAAGACCTGACTTATCCATGTTGATTAAGCCGACCCTTGGGAGCTATAGATGCAATGTTGCTCACTACTATTTGAAGTTCCGGCTTATCTTGACAGCTTAAGCCGGCCCTTGGGGGCTACTTGTTTTGATCTACATATCTATAAGGTTATCTAAAGTCTATAGTACATTCAATTTTATCATATCCAGTAGACTTGGCGGCTGATAGAAGTACATGTATATGAAGAAGGCTGTAGCATTTACCTCAAAACTTTCCTTCATCAGATTCACTAAGCCGGCTTCAAAATCGCGACTTGTGTGCAGACGGTTCAAATACCCAGAGTGGATCTCTTGAGCGCTATATTGGTCATAGCTCTCTAAGTCCACCGGCCATTTGCCTTTTTCAGCAACAGATAATTCTTCTTTAGCACTGTGCTTTGACAAGACAGTGGGGTTGCCCGGTGCTGTGTAACCAAGCCCAGTAATGAGAACATCGTCAGCCTTTGCTTCAGTAGGCTTGATGGGACTTGGCGGCTTGGTAGTGGCCGGGTCAACATCCATATGATCCATGGTGACGTTGTGCTCTTCTGGTGGCGGCTCATCAACTGTGGCCTCAGCAGCTTGCAGGGAAGTATTTGTTGACGGCTTCTCCTGTTCATTAAGGTTTCCAATTGTTTTGGTCACCTTCAACTTTTTCCTGGCTTTCCCATATCTCTGAAAATGAAGCACAAGACGAGGTTAACACAACAAATTATTACATGATTGAAAGCATAGATTTAACATTCTTACCTAGGCATAGTCTTGAAGACTGGGACGTGAATCCCCATTGAGTCGCCAGAGGAGGAATGAGATGTTTCCTAGTAGTTTGAGTCAGACGGATTAAGAGGTTGTCGAAAAAGACCTACCTTGGGGGTAAGCTAAGTTGGACATTGGTGAAACCTCTGGACGATGCTTGCGAGGAGCTGGTGTGTTCGGTAAGCGGGAGGAAAGGATCCCGCCTTTGCTGTTCTAGGTTGTGCTACGAGCTTCATGTTGCTGCTTCTTCAAAATAAAGTTGGGATCCAAATAAGAAATAGGATGAGAAAACCTTACTTTCTGGCTTGCTTGTCGAGTTTTCTATTTTGGCAGAGGTTCTGAGCCAGAGGAAAGAACAATTACCTCTTCATCATCTGCATGACAGGCCTCTGCATCATCATGATAATCACTACTGCAGGATACTGCTAACACGACACTACGATCAGAGACCCTTTGACGAAACTGTGTGCCATGCATTAGTCACAAATGGTGATGTAAAAAACCCATCAAAAAAGACGCAAAATGTTTGCGATGAATGATACATCAAACACGGTTCATATTTTAGTTGCATGTGCGGTGAGGGGCATACGGTTGGTCCGGACAAACTATTTGTGATGAGACAAAAAAACAAAAACGGGCAGTCAGATCAAGGTGTCTGTGATATATGGCATACAGTTCGCTCCGATGAACCGTTTGTGATGATTGCGGTGAACACAAACGATTTAGTGTAACAAGATGTGTGTGATACCCGACAAATAGGTCAATAATCAGAATTGTGTGCGATCATTATAGACAGCCCATATGGTCTTTTTGTGAATTGTGTGCTCGTCAGGGGACATAGTTCAACAAACCAACATGTGGGCGATAATGTAGAAGATCTCTGTTGAATACATATTACTAACCATCTGCGATGAGATTGACATGATAAACAGAGATATATATAGTCTGCTATATTTAGTCCTTCTTCTTCTTGTTGTTGTTGGTGTTGGATGGCCCCGCGCCATCGTCTTGGCGAGGACGCTTCTTGCCGCTGATCGTTGGCTTCTCATTGCCGCCGCCGTGGTCATCGTCTTTGATGTCGTCGTCGTCGTCCTCCTCCTCGTTCGACCATTCCTCTCCATGAGCCGGATATAATTAAGGTCTAGGCTTGACGCTGGACTCATGGAAGACGAGCGGGGATGATTATGATGTTGACCTATCATCAGGCACCAGACTGCTAGCCGAACTATCATCCTTGCTGTCATTCGACATGGCTGCACAGTGTGTGCCAGTGTGTAGCGCCGCCTGCCGGGGACGATGAAGATGGTGGACACTTAAGCGGGGTATGCAGAGAAGAGGAACTGCCAATTGAAGCGGGGTTTTCGTAATCAACCACAATTATTTGTACCCAGTCGCTCCATATTCCCGGGGTTGCGCATGACTCATATTGGCTATTTGGCTGGTTTCCTTTCTCAGGACAAAAACAAGGAACGAGTTTTGGGATTATGCACCGGTAACGGTACGAATGGAGAAGGACAGTTGGCAAGCAATACATTGAGCTCTTCTTATTGATAAAGCCAGTAATAATCAAACTAGAAAGGAAAAGAAAAAAGACAAAGAATAATATATGCACGAATCTTCGCGTAACATAAATGGAATAGGACCTAGATGTGCATTACTTAGAGCACATCTAGACGCGCTTTAGCAATTCTATCAAAAAAAACTCTAATTATCATTACAAACATCGCATAGAACATGGCTAATGCATCAACCACAACTACACATGCTAGTTCCTTCTTGTCTCTTGCGTTCATCTGTTGCCTATGATTGATTCTTTCTTGCTTCATCGTATTGATTGTACATTCTAGATCAGCTAGTTTCTTCTTTAGCTTAACGTTATCTCTGCGAGCTTGGTGATAACACTCCGAGCCCTGCCATGCCATTCTTCATCAAGCCAGTTAGCAAAGGCACAAGCCTCATATCCCTGCCAATGTTAAATAGTATTCAAGATGAGCAGTGGCATTAACTCAAGTAAAATGATGAACTTAGCACTAACCTCTAAGGGGCAACTAAGAAACCGCCTGCCAATGTGGAATCCCTCCGTGCATATACGTCGAACGGGAGTGTGCCCGTGCACACAACTCAGCTTTTGGTACTTCTCAGTGGCGCAAAAATCAGAGTCGAACTCGTGTTGCGGAGTTTGGAGTCATGCTCTGGATCCGGCAGCAGATCGCTTTCCTGGGGGGCGTCAATTCAGGACGAGTTCAGCAAGGAGCTACTTTGGACATGCTAAAAAAGACCGGGATAGATTGGTACCTGACAGGACGATTCGGATCCGTAGTACACCTGCCTTCTAATGACCTTAGGCAAGTGCTCGGCGGCGACCACCGTCGTGGTGGTGATATGAGCAGGAGCAGCCGCACCGAAACCATCAGCACCACTCGCCCACATTCCCCCAATGCCAGCTCCACGTGAGGGAATTTGGAGGCTATGTAGGGATTTGGGGGAAATGGGGAAACTATGGGGATAAGCTAACGGTCTGGTACTACTTATGGCACTATATGTTGGAGTATATGGTGCACTTTTTATACATGTCGTTTTTGTTAGGTATTACAATGTCACAGACGATTTGTGCACCAAACCATGTGAGAATAGAACGTAGGTGAGACACGGTTCCCGTTACATAACCGTATGTGATATACTACACTATACATATAATTGAGTTCAGTGATACCATGTAAACAGCCGCTCTGCGGATATCCATAAAAAAACAGTCGGTATGCATATAGAGATGACGGCGGCGGCCTAAGCAAGGGCTACCGAAGAAGTGGTCAATCCTCGGTCTGTGGATGGTGGCGGTGTCATAGGAGGTCAATCCTTGGTCTACGGCGGGAGATAGGAGGAGCTCAGCCGTCGAGGTCGCTGGCGGCATGATTCGAGCACATCCATCGCGGTCGATGGCGGGATAGTGGAGGTCGAACTTCAGGGAGCAGCCGCACTAAGCTTTGCTCCTCGAGCCTGCAGTTTTGGCTTGCTGCCGCATCACGCTTCTCTATCTGCTGGGTGGAGGTCGCCGTGCGGCTACTTAATTAAGGTATTCTTTTCATGAGTGGCTTAATTGAGGTATCCAATTCCTAAGGGTAGTGTTGTACTATTACTCTACGTGTAAATTGACTGGCCATTAATTTTTGTCATTGCACATCTCGATAACAATATGGAGCGCCCTCAGTAATTATGAAAATAAAGCCTTGTTATTTATGCATGCATCATTCGACATTAGTTAATTCGTGTATTAATGTTGTTGTTTTGTTTTTAATTACCATTCGTGTGGTGCAGATGGAACGATCTCAATGGATGAAGAATCGGAAAACCGCAGATTTTATCAGTGGCGCGAAAGATTTCTTGAATTTGGCTGAAAGTACAAAGAGGAGAATTGGTGGTGCGGATTACATCATGTGTCCATGTATTGATTGTGCCAATACAGAGTCACATGAAGTTGCAGATGTCTAGTGGCACTTAGTCTCTCCGGGATTCGTGGATGGATATACACGTTGGACCAGACACGGTGAAGCGGAGGTCATGGATGAAGATACCCAGGGCTGCGAGATGCTAAACCCCGATCAGTGTCACATCGATTTAGAATCTAACATAGGGGTAGAGGCGTCAAGCTACCAATGGAACACCAGAAAGCTAAAACGCCCACTAGAAAACCAAGACATCGACGCAGATGACGATGATCTTGGTATGCCAGGTTTTGCTGCTAGGATTGCATATTTTGAGGGCCCAAAAAAGGATATGATTGTGTACAAGGATCTGCCAACCATTGATGTGGACTCCAAGAAAGAATTGTATCCAGGTTGCAAAAAGAAATATTCCAGGTTGAGTGCCACCCCGGTGCTTCTCAGATTTAAAGCAGCAAATGGTCTTTCAATCAAGGGCTTCATAGAGATGTTAGGTCTTTTCAAAGAAATTATTTTGGAATATAATGTGCTCCCCAGAAGCACGAATGAAGCGAAGAAAATTGT
This sequence comes from Triticum aestivum, assembly GCF_018294505.1. NCBI lineage: Eukaryota > Viridiplantae > Streptophyta > Magnoliopsida > Poales > Poaceae > Triticum > Triticum aestivum. The sequence continues at coordinate 244,527,211 of NC_057804.1, forward strand.
TTGCCCATTGGAACTTGAAGTACAAAAGATACACGCTTGTGTGAATAATTGTATATTGTACCGTGGTGAGTACAAAGATTTTCGTGCATGCCCCCAATGCAAGCATGCAAGATACAGGCACAGGAGAGCAAAGGACAAGTACAAATTGGACGACGAGATCAAGAAAGGAATCCCGTTCAAGGTTGTTTGGTACTTGCCTTTAATTCCAAGGTTGAGGCGTTTGTTTGCAAACCCTAGAGAGGCAAAGAGGTTGCGGTGGCATCATGATGAGCGAATTGCGGATAAGTATATGAGGCACCCGAAAGATGGGGCTCAGTGGGAATTAATCGATATCAAGTTTGAGGACTTTACCAAGGATCCTAGAAGTATAAGGCTCGGGGAGTGTCGGGGATATACCCCGTGGTATGACCCGGCTGGAGTTGTAAACCGCCTGGGACTTGGTAAACCGGCGGATGGTAAACCGGCGGAGAGTCAAGACAGATGGCTAAGACAGTCGGTAAACCGGCAGACCAATGTTAAACCGGCGGAGAGTCAAGACAGATGGCTAAGACAGTCGGTAAACCGGCAGACCAATGTTAAACCGGCGGATGGTAAACCAGGGGAGAGTCAAGACAGATGGCTAAGACAGACGGTAAACCGATAGACAATGTTAAACCGGCAGACCAATGTTAAACCGGCAGTCAATGTTAAACCGGCAGACAATGTTAAACCGGCAGACGTTAAGAAGCCCAGGAAAGGAAGTCAAAATAGTTTAAGTCTTAATCGGAGATGGACTCTACATGTAACCCGCCCCTTCAACTTATATAAGGAGGGGCAGGGCTCCCCAAAGAGGGACATGCAAGAAACAATCTCTAGGGCTAGACACAACTAGAGGAGAGCCGGTTTACGGCGACTCCCTCGTGATGATAATGAGATCTAGCCTCAAACAGCATGTAGGGTTTTTACCGGATGATGTTTCCCGGGGCCCGAAGCTGTCTAAACCCTTGTCTTGTGTTGCGTCTCTCGATTCCGCTCAACCCCTCTCAAGCTACCATGTAGATGCGTTGGCCTCGCGACTAAGTCCTCACACTAAGGACATCTGATGTGTTAATTCCAAGATAGGGAGTGTCCTGACGGGATGAATCCTTTTGGCGATATGAGCACCAATCACAGCACATGGTCTGTGCTTCTGTGCATATATAACCTAGCTCCTTGGTAGTGTATGAAGAAAAAATACATTATGATGTCAATGATTATCCAAGGCCCAAAGCAACCTGGAAATGACATTGACATTTAATTTCAGCTACCGGTAGAAGAACTGCTGACAGTGGATAGATGCACCTGCTGTAAAATGTTATGATGCTTATAGAAAGGAGATTTTTGATCTACATGCAATGCTGGTGCACACCATTCAAGATATGCCAGCATTAGACAACACATCGGGGCAGAAAACAAAGGGAGATGTAGGGTGTGTCGCATGCCTGGATAGGATAGCTAGCAGAAGACTTCCCAACTCATGCAAAACCGTGTATTTGCATCATCGTAGGTTCTTACGGAAAAATCACCCATACCAAAAGATGAAAGCTGAATTTGATGGTACGGTAGAGGTAGAAGTGGGCCCAAGACCCTATGATGGGGAGGTGGTCCACAACATGGTGTCGGGGAAACTGATCCACGAACACCTATGGGGCCGGCGAACCGAGCCCCTTTCGGTTCGGCGGGGGGCGGAGATCGCCCAAAGAGCAGATCGAGGCGAAACACACGAGCAGTTTACCCAGTTTCGGAGCTCTCCGGAGAGATAACACTCCTACTGCTGCTTGTCTGATTGTATTGAGTTCTTGCTCAGGAGCGCTGAGTGCTACAGTACACTCGAGACCGAGCGTGAGTGTTTTCTGGTTTCGAACCGAACCCCCTTCTACGTTGCGCATGGGCCTCCTTTTATATGCTGAAGGGGTCACCGACAGGTGGCAATGTAGGCAAGGGTAAAAATGGAAAAAGAGGGGTGGTTGGTACAGTTACTTGCACAGTACATCCTACCTAACCCTGAAGGCAGGGGACAAGGGCATTAAATGCCCGTCCGCGTCGCCCAAACAGTGTAGAAAAGGACCGTCAGGGGCGCCACCGCTTGCCACGATGGCAATCTTGTCAGCGTCGCATGCCACTGCGCACCGCTGGCTGCACAGCCTCTCGCCACGCGCGCCTGGAAAGGCCCCAAGGCGACACGTTGGTGGATGTGCTGGAGCGCGGGTACAGAGTGGCCACCTGCCGCGGCAGGCGCCTTGCCGCGGCCGTTGTCTTGCCGCGCCTGGAAGCTTGTCGCTCACCGGGCCTTGCCGGGACGCGCGGCGCGTCGCGGCAAGTTCCTTGTGATGCCTTGATTGGCCTTCCCGGCAAGCTCCTCTTGCCGGGGCCTTGTCTCCTTGGCTTAAATACTTTGTTCTTGAACGGCTCCAAAGGAACCACGGAGGACCTTGGCGGTCACCTGGCAAGCCTTGCCGCGGGGCGCTGCAACTGCCCATGGACAGGTTCGGGATACTAGGGTACCCCTATTCTAGTACACCGACAGGAGCGAAAACTTGCTTGAACGACGCCTGGTCCACACCATTATCTTCTCCTTTTCCCCCAGCAAACTTGTGTGCGAGGGAACCTTCCTTTCCTTTTTGAGAAAAAGAAAGAAGAGAAAATAAAAATATGGAGCCTTACGGCTCGTTATTGCTTACCGGGGTTAGGTGCTGCACAAAGTGTCAGATAACGCATGCAAAGTAAAAAGCATGAAATTGACAAGATGTGCGGAGCACATGAGCTTTACTTATGCACGGGGTCTACGCACGGCTTTGTACAAAGGATTACATGCAACATCGGAAAGACTTGTACAAAAGGTGGTTGCCGGAACGGGTTCTGGCAACCGTGCCCTACGGGTAAAACTTACGAAGATGCTCAATGTTCCAGGAGTTGCTCACCGGAATGCCATCTTCGGTCTCAAGGCGGACAGCGCCAGGCCTAGTGACTCGTTTCACCCGGTAAGGGCCTTCCCACTTCGGCGTCAACTTGTTGGAATTCTTGGCGGACTGAGCGCGCCAAAGAACAAGGTCGCCTTCCTCGAAACTTCTGGCATTAACTTTGCGGCTATGGTAGCGGCGCAAAGCTTGCTGGTATCGAGCAGCTCGTACAGCAGCCTGAAGATGGTCCTCCTCAAGGAGTAGCGCATCATCTTGTCGCAGCTGTTCTTGCTCAAGCTCATCATAAGAGAGAACTCGAGGTGACCCGTATACGAGTTCCGTGGGGAAAACTGCCTCTGCTCCATAGACTAGAGCGAAAGGTGTCTAGCCAGTGGCTCGATTTGGTGTCGTCCTGATCGACCAAAGAACCACCGGCAGCTCCTCGATCTAGTTCCTTCCGCACTTGCGCAGCCTGTCGAAAGTTCTGGTCTTGAGCCCGCGCAGCACTTCAGCGTTTGCCCTCTCTGCTTGACCGTTGCTTCTCGGATGAGCAACAGAAGCGAAGCAGACCTTGGCGCCAAGATCTTGGACGTACTGCATGAAGGTGCTACTCGTGAATTGCGTGCCGTTGTCAGTGATGATCCTGTTAGGGATCCCGAAACGGCAAACAATCGACCTGAAGAACTTGACTGCTGACTGTGCTATCACCTTCCTCACTGCTTCCACTTCTGGCCACTTTGTGAACTTGTCGATTGCAACGTACAAGTACTCAAAGCCCCCGACAGCTCGGGGAAAGGGGCCGAGCATGTCGAGCCCCCAGACCGAAAATGGCCAGGATAAAGGGATCGTCTGGAGAGCTTGAGCTGGTTGGTGTATCAGCTTGGAATGGAACTGGCACGCTTCACACTTGGTTACTTGTGCAGTTGCATCCTGGAGGGCTGTCGGCCAAAAGAAACCTTGCCGGAACGCTTTGCCGGCAAGTGCTCTTGCGCCAATGTGGTGACCACATATGCCTCCATGTATCTCTGCCAACAGCTTTTGTCCGTCTTCCCGGTGAATACACTTCAATTTCACCCCGTTGAGTCTTCTTCTGTACAGTGTGTTGTCGACAAACTGGTACATACTTGACTGCCGGGCTACTCTTTCCGCTTCTTCTTGCTCTTCGGGAAGTTCTCCTGTCTGAAGGAAATGGACAATTTGTTGTGCCCATGCTGGAGCTTATGGCTCGACAACAAGGACTAAAGGCACATCTACTGCTGTGGGAACATCCGCTTCTACGGCGAGAACTTGTGGCTCTGCCGGAGCTTGATGTTCCCCGGCAAGCTTGCCGGAGCAAAACTTGTCGGGAGCGTCTGCTTCAACGGAACAAGCACTAAGGCTTGTCGGAGCCGACTGCTCCTCAGCATCCTTGGTGTTGATTTTAGGGACCTTGACGGCGGCTTCGGGATGCTCTGCCGGAAAATAGTCACCGGAAACCAACTTCCTCTTCTTGCTCAGTCCAGTTGATGGTGTTACAGACGGTTGAGTCAGCTTGAGCACAAAGATCCCTGGTTCCACAGGTAACTTAAGTGTGGCGCACTTTGACAGGCCATCGGCAATGTCGTTCTGAGCTCTTGGAACATGTTCCATCTGTAGGCCGTGAAAGCGCTCTTCTAGCTTTCTCACTTCATCAACGTAAGCTTCCATCAACGGACTCTGATAATTCTTGTTTACTTGGCGGACGACAAGCTGTGAGTCACCCCTGACAATGAGCTTCTTGATCCCAAGGTCTGCTGCGATCTTGAGACTGGCAAGCAATCCTTCATATTCTACAGTATTGTTCATTGCTTGCTCCTTGGGAAAGTGCATCTAGACTACGTACTTGAGGTGCTCTTCGGTGGGTGCTACAAGTAGCACACCTGCACCGGCGCCTTGCAGCGAGAAGGCACCATCAAAGTACATTAGCCACTCTTTGCTTGCTTCCTTGACGGGGATGCTCGTTTCTGGAATTTCTTCATCTTGTGTTGGCGTCCACTCCGCTATGAACTCTGCCAGTGCTCTGCTTTGGATAGTTGAGGTGCTCTCAAACTTGAGGCCAAAGCTTGATAGTTCCAGTGCCCACTCGACAATCCTGCCTGTTGCTTCTGGATTTTGCAGTATCCTCTTCAACGGAAAACGAGTGATGACTGTGATCTCATGTGCTTGGAAGTAATGGCGCAGCTTTCTCGAGGCCATGAGAAGGCCGAAAAGCAATTTCTACACACCAGAGTACCTTGACCTAGCCCCCTGCAGAAGGGAACTAACAAAGTAAACTGGGCGCTGCACCATTCTTTTCTGCATCTTCTCACGCGCCTGCGCAGATCCATCTTTGTCGGGACCAGAGCTTGTCGGTGAAGTCCCCTGCTTGTCGCTGGATGCATCTGCCATGGTTGCTGGCTCATCATCCGCCTCCCTCTCCGCTACTAACGCAGCACTAACCACTTGATTGGTTGCCGCTATATATAGCAGCAACTTCTCTTGCGGCTTAGGTGCGACAAGTGTTGGAGTGGAGGACAGGTATCTCTTCAAGTCCTGCAGCGCAGCCTCCTCTTCCGGAGTCCATTTCATTGGACCTGCCTTTTTCAATATTTTGAAAAATGGCAGGGCGCGCTCAGCAGATCTAGAGATAAACCTGCTGAGAGCAGCCATGCAACCGGCAAGTCTTCATACATCCTTGACGCGCTTTGGTGCTTCAATCTGCTCAATGGCCTTGATCTTGTCGGGATTGGCTTCAATTCACCACTGAGACACGAAGAACTCGAGAAGCTTGCCGGAAGGGACTCCAAACACACACTTCTCGGGGTTAAGCTTGAGGTTGATCTTGCGCAGATTTGTAAAGGTTTCTTCTAAATCTTGAATCAGAGTTGCCTTGTCCTTGCTCTTGACCACTATGTCATCCATGTAGGCTTCCACATTTCTGTGCATTTGCGGCTCATAAGCGTCATGGACTACTCTTGCAAATGTTGAACCAGCATTCTTTAAACCGAAGGGCATCCATACGAAATAGTATGTGACACATGGGGTGATGAATGCGGTCTTCTCCTCATCCTCTTCTGCCATGAAGATCTAATGGTATCCTGAGTATGCATCAAGAAATGAAAGCAAGTCACATCCGGCCGTGGAGTCAACAATCTGGTCAATGCGCGGCAAGGGAAATGGGTCTTTGGGACAAGCTTTATTGACATCGGTAAAGTCGATACAAAGCCTCCATTTCCCGTTTGCCTTGCGCACGACTACAGGGTTGGCCAACCACGTAGGATGGAGCACTCCTCTGACAAGGCCTGCTGCTTCCAATTTCTTGATTTCTTCTGCGATGAACTCTTGGCGCTCCACTGCCTGTTTCCTGACTTTCTGCTTGACGGGCCGCGCATGAGGACAGACTGCAAGATGGTGCTCGATTACTTTCCTGGGAACACTGGGGATGTCAGACGGTTGCCACACAAACACGTCGACATTCGCCCGCAGGAAAGCAGCGAGCGCGCTTTCCTATTTAGGGTCAAGAGTGGCACTGATGGTAAAGGTACCACCAGTGCCGTACTCCTTGGTGGACACCTTCTTGGTCTCTTGTGGGGCTGCCATTGTCTTCTTACACTTGCCGGTGGAGCTCAATGGTGCGTCCTCGACAGTAGCGCAGCACTCTGAAGTGGTGCGCTTGCCAGAGTGGGCATCGGAACTCTTGCCGGACTTGGTCTTCTTCTTCGCTCCGGGAGCTTCAGCGGCAAGTGGCTTGCGATCTGTCATGGCTGCTGCTTCCTGGTAGATCTTGTCGGCGCAGATAAGGGCATCCTTCTTGTCGCCAGGGACAGAGATGACACTTATGAGGCCTGGCATCTTCAGTATGTTGTATGCATAGTGAGAGGCTGCCATGAATTTGACGAGTGCTGGACGGCCTAGTATCCCATTGTAAGGTAATGGAAAATCAGCAAGGTCAAAAGTAACCCTCTCAATTCTGAAGTTCAACTCGCTGCCAAATGTCACCGGCAACGTGATCTTTCCCTTCGGCTTGCTCCTTCCCGGGATGATTCCTTGGAATGTGCCGGTCTCTTCGAGCTCGCCATCAGGGATCTAGAGTTTCTGGAGTACCGCGGAGGAGATCAGGTTCAAGCCGGCCCCGCCGTCAACCAGCATCTTAGTGACCTTGAGGTTGCGTATAGTTGGTGAAACCAACATCGGCAAGCACCCGACCGCAGTTATGCGATCAGGGTGGTCCTCAATATCAAAGATGATAGGCGTGCTGGACCATTTCAGAGGCTTGCGTGACTCGACGGGTGGTTCTGCTGCATTGACTTCCCGCACCCACTGCTTGAGCTGGCGGTGTGAAGTATGCAGAGAAGCACCACCATCAACGCACAGGACCTCTGTGGCTTTCTGGAACTCCTACTCATCGGTCTTGTCATCATCTACATCTTCATCGTCGTCGTCATCTTCATCCTTGTCGCGGCCGCGGGGAGGTCTGTCTCCTTGCCGCTGCTTGGCCTTGCCGCGACGTCCTCCTCGGCCGGGACATTTCTTGCCGGCTCCTCCAGCACCTTCCTGGGCCTTCTCCTTGTCGCGTCGCTCGTATTCAGCCTTTTGCTGCTCAACAAGCTGCCCGACCTTCTTGCAGCTCTGGAGGTCATGGCCCTTGGTGCGGTGGATCTTGCAGTACTGCTTGTTGGTGCTGTCCTGCTTGTCGGCGACCGCCACAGCCTGGTGGTTGGTGCCCGCGGCAATCTCCTTGTCGGAGCTACCAGCTTTGGCTTTCTTGACGGACTGCTCAACGACTAGCACCTCTTTGCCTTTCTTCTTTCTGTTGTTCCACCGCCGGTTTTTCCTTGCCGGGGCAGTCTCCTCACTATCAGATCCTCCTGCTCCTACATTCTCTCCGGGGAGTTTCCTCCCTTCCTCAGCACGTGCACACTTGTCGGCCAGGGCATATATCTCACTGACGTCTCTGATCTTTCACATCGCCATCTCCTCCCGCATCCCGCGGTTTCGCACGTTCTGATGGAACGCGCTGATTACCGCGGCAGGGTGGACATCTGGGATGTTGTGTTGCACGCGGCTGAATCTCTGAATGTACTTGCGCAGAGGCTCTCCTTCCTTCTAGGCAAGCAGATGAAGATCGCTCTCTTGGCCATGAGGTTTGTGGCCGCCTGTAAAGGCACCGACAAACTGATGGCATAGATCTGCCCAGGAGGATATGGAGTTGTCCGGCAAGTGCATGAGCCAGGATCTGACATTGGGCTTGAGCACCAGCGGGAAGTAGTTGGCAAGGATCTTGTTGTCTCGTCCCCCGGCAGCTTGCACCGCGATGGTGTAGATGCTGAGGAACTCCGACGGATGCGACTTGCCATCGTACTTCTCTGGCACGTCTGGCTTGAAATTCTTTGTGCTGGGCCATTGGACTTGCCGCAGCTCACGAGTGAACACAGGGCAACCTACCGCGTACGGCAAGTCGCCTGGTTCCCCTGGCGCATGCACGTTGACAGAGGGCCCAGCGCTGGTCTGATCGACGTCGCGCTTCTCTTCGGCACTCGATACCAGTACGAGCGTCTTCTTGCTGTCGTTCATGAAGAACTTGGCGCTGATCACGACGAGCTCGTGGATCCGATGATGCGGTGGAGTCGCTGTCGAGGTGGATCCGGCGAGTCGGCGATCTTGGCCTTCGGGGTGGAAGTGAGAAAGCTAGAAGAGCGCTTTGACGGCCTACAGATGGAACATGTTCCAAGAGCTCAGAATGACATTGCCGATGGCCTGTCAAAGTGCGCCGCACTTAAGTTACCTGTGGAACCAGGGATCTTTGTGCTCAAGCTGACTCAACCGTCTGTAACACCATCAACTGGACAGAGCAAGAAGAGGAAGTTGGTTTCCGGTGACTATTTTCCGGTAGAGCATCCCGAAGCCGCCATCAAGAAGGTCCCTAAAATCAACACCAAGGATGCTGAGGAGCAGTCTGCTCCGGCAAGCCTTAGTGCTTGTTCCGTTGAAGCAGACGCTCCCGACAAGTTTTGCTCCGGCAAGCTTGTCAGGGAACATCAAGCTCCGGCAGAGCCACAAGTTCTTGCCGTAGAAGCGGATGTTCCCACAGCAGCAGATGTGCCTTTAGTCCTTGTTGTCGAGCCACAAGCTCCAGCATGGGCACAACAAATTGTCCATTTCCTTCAGACAGGAGAACTTCCCGAAGAGCAAGAAGAAGCGGAAAGAGTAGCCCGGCAGTCAAGTATGTACCAGTTTGTCGACAACACACTGTACAGAAGAAGACTCAACGGGGTGAAATTGAAGTGTATTCACCGGGAAGATGGACAAAAGCTGTTGGCAGAGATACATGGAGGCATATGTGGTCACCACATTGGCGCAAGAGCACTTGCCGGCAAAGCGTTCCGGCAAGGTTTCTTTTGGCCGACAGCCCTCCAGGATGCAACTGCACAAGTAACCAAGTGTGAAGCGTGCCAGTTCCATTCCAAGCAGATACACCAACCAGCTCAAGCTCTCCAGACGATCCCTTTATCCTGGCCATTTTCGGTCTGGGGGCTCGACATCCTCGGCCCCTTTCCCCGAGCTGTCGGGGGCTTTGAGTACTTGTACATTGCAATCGACAAGTTCACAAAGTGGCCAGAAGTGGAAGCAGTGAGGAAGGTGATAGCACAGTCAGCAGTCAAGTTCTTCAGGTCGATTGTTTGCCGTTTCGGGATCCCTAACAGGATCATCACCGACAACGGCACGCAATTCACGAGTCGCACCTTCATGCAGTACGTCCAAGATCTTGGCGCCAAGGTCTGCTTCGCTTCTGTTGCTCATCCGAGAAGCAACGGTCAAGCAGAGAGGGCAAACGCTGAAGTGCTGCGCGGGCTCAAGACCAGAACTTTCGACAGGTTGCGCAAGTGCGGAAGGAACTGGATCGAGGAGCTGCCGGTGGTTCTTTGGTCGATCAGGACGACACCAAATCGAGCCACTGGCCAGACACCTTTCGCTCTAGTCTATGGAGCAGAGGCAGTTCTCACCACGGAACTCGTATACGGGTCACCTCGAGTGCTCGCTTATGATGAGCTTGAGCAAGAACAACTGCGACAAGATGATGCGCTGCTCCTTGAGGAGGACCGTCTTCAGGCTGCTGTACGAGCTGCTCGATACCTGCAAGCTTTGCGGCGCTACCATAGCCGCAAAGTTAATGCCAGAAGTTTCAAGGAAGGCGACCTTGTTCTTCGGCGCGTTCAGTCCGCCAAGAATTCCAACAAGTTGACGCCGAAGTGGGAAGGCCCTTACCGGGTGAAACGAGTCACTAGGCCTGGCGCTGTCCGCCTTGAGACCGAAGATGGCATTCCGGTGAGCAACTCCTGGAACATTGAGCATCTTCGTAAGTTTTACCCGTAGGGCGCGGTTGCCGGAACCCATTCCGGCAACCACCTTTTGTACAAGTCTTGCCGATGTTGCATGTAATCCTTTGTACAAAGCCGGGCGCAGACCCCGTGCATAAGTAAAGCTCATGTGCTCCGCACATCTTGTCAATTTCTTGCTTTTTACTTTGCATGCGTTATCTGACACTTTGTGCAGCACCTACCCCCGGTAAGCAATAACGAGCCGTAAGGCTCCATATTTTTATTTTCTCTTCTTTCTTTTTCTCAAAAAGGAAAGGAAGGTTCCCTCGCACACAAGTTTGCCGGGGGGAAGGAGAAGATAATGGTGTGGACCAGGCGTCGTTCAAGCAAGTTTTCGCCTTACCGGAAACCAAGTGATAGAAAAGCTAAGTTGCCAAAGTTTGAGCAATCTGTTTTTAAATTTTTAAGTTATCTTCCTCGAACGAGCGTACTTTGTATGGAAAACCTGTGCGCGGAGGAACCAACTCGTAGCTGGTTGCGCCCTTACTTTGTTTCGAGTCCGCTCAACAACTTAAGTGAGCTGCGGCTAGTTGCGACAAGGTTTCTTGTCGGAAGCGGCACCGCCAGCAGGCTGCTGACGTCCCGCACTCAGTGCTCGCGGCTCAGGTTCTTGCGCCGACAAGTTCCCTAAAAGCGTAGGGCAAAAACATACAAAGGAAGGAATCAAGTAAAGGAAATAACACAGCAATCTCTACCCAAAATAGAGTTATATTACAAGATAACTTGTCGCAGCTCTAACAGATTATTCTCATGACATGACCAACAGCGACAAGGGAAAAAGAGAAAACGGGCAGCCTACTCTACGTGATCGCCCTCAACCCTCTTGATTTCGCTCACCTTGTCCACAATGGGTGCGACAAGGGCCTTGAGCGCCTCCAGATCAGCATCCGGCGGCAAGGACCTGAGGACGTTGGTGAGGTTGAGGCTTGGGTTGCGGAAGGCCACCTTCACCAGCACCTTCTGAAGAACTCCCGCGCAGATCTTGCGCGACTCGTCGGCCAGCTGCTTTGGGATCTTCTCCCGGAGTCGTTGGAGGGCCGTCGCCACGCCTTTGAAGAACAAGCTAAGCTTGGCGCTGGGTTGGAGGTGCTCGTCAGAGGAGTACCCGAGCTCCTCCATCCCCAACTACGCCAACTCTCCTTCGATGGCTGCGGCAAGATCCACAAGACCCTCGGTCTAGGGCTCCATGGTCTCCCTGAAAGCGTCGTGGGCGGCAGTGGCACTCGCCAACAGCGCCTCGTCGGCCTTGATCTTCTCCGACAAGGCCATGTCCCGCTCCCTGGCGCCGTCCAGCGTCTGAGTCAAAGTAGCCAACTTCAACTCGAGATCTGCATTGGAATCCTTGGCGGCGCTGAGCTCCTTGCTCCTCTCAGCGAGAAGACCCTGCAGCTCACCATGAGCGGCAGCGTCCTTCTCGCGCTCACGCTTGAGCGCGGCAAGCTCCTCGCCGCTCGCCCTAAGATCGGCTTCCAGCTGCGCCACCTTCGTTTCCAGCTCCTTCTTGGCGGCCTCGGCAGCTTCGGCAGCATCCCTTGCTTCCTTGAGAGCCCCGCCAATTGCTTGCTCACGCGCGGCAAGCTCCTCCTCGTGGCTGTCAAGGTTGACCTTGCGCTATGCCAACTCTCCTTCCTGCGCAAATAGATTTTCAGCGATAAGCCGCTGTTGCTCTTCAACCTCAGCCTTCGCGAGGAGAAAAGCTTTCCGCTCCTTGACGACTTGCTCCCGCTCCTCCGCCAGGGATCGGAGAGTTTCCTGCCTGAGACCCCGGAGCTCCTCCGCACACTTCTCGATATCCACTCCCGCCTTCGCGACAAGTGCTTCTCGGGATGCCAGCTTTGCTTGTCGGGCGCGGTAGAGGGACAGCAGCTTCCGCAGCAGCCGCTCCTCCTCAGGCTCGTCGTTGCTGCTGTTTGGCGCGTCGACCAGCATCAGCCCAGCGGAGGCGAGCACTTCTCCGTCCAAAATTTCTCCTTCGACCGGCGCCCTGGAGCTTGACGCCCAGGGGAGCTTGATGAAGATACCGTCACCGGCCTTCAAGTAGGCGTCAGGCTGGGGCTCTTCAGAGCCTGGCGCTGCAGCATCGACGGAGGGATCGGCGGTCGGCGCAGCGCCTGGCGCTCCCGCGGGCTCGGGGCCGTCAGTGCGATTGCCGGATCCCTCGCCAGCTTCTGCGGCGGCAGCCTTGGCAGCCTCTTTGCCGGCGGGATCATCAACACCGGCCTCTTCCTCGGTGGCGGCAGCGTCGTCATTGTTGCCGTGCGCGTTCTCCTCACCGACGGCCACGGTTTCCATCGGCTCTGTGGCAGGTGGATCTGACGACCGAAGAGGGGAGAAAGGTCAATCAAATATTCAAAAAGAAAATCAGAAGAAGAAGAACCCAAGGGAAGTTTTCAGGCAAGAGGATTACCTGTGCTAGGATCTGCGGTCGAGGTCTCAACCACCGGAGGATCGCCAGTGCTGTCCCTTGCCGGAGAACTGCCCCTTGCCGGAGAATTCTCCCTTGCCGGAGAACGTTCCCTTGCCGGGGAATCCTCCCTTGGCGGTGTAGTAGAAGCAGATGGCATTTCGGGAGCGACCTCCGGGCCCTCCTGGTGAGGCTGCTCTGCTCCTGCACAAACCAGCAATCAAATATCAGCAAGGAAAGATCACCTACCTGGCGCGCCAAAGATGTCGGGGAAACTGATCCACGAACACCTATGGGGCCGGCGGACCGAGCCCCTTTCGGTTCGGTAGGGTGCGGAGATCACCCAAAGAGCAGATTGAGGCGAAACACACGAGCAGTTTACCCAGCTTCGGAGCTCTCCGGAGAGATAACACTCCTACTGCTGCTTGTCTGATTGTATTGAGTTCTTGCTCAGGAGCGCTGAGTGCTACAGTACACTCGAGACCGAGCGTGAGTGTTTTCTGGTTTCGAACCGAACCCCCTTCTACGTTGCGCATGGGCCTCCTTTTATATGCTCAAGGGGTCACCGACAGGTGGCAACATAGGCAAGGGTAAAAATGGAAAAAGAGGGGTGGTTGGTACAGTTACTTGCACAGTACATGCTACCTAACCCTGACGGCAGGGGACAAGGGCATTAAATGCCCGTCCGCATCACCCAAACAGTGCAGAAAAGGACCGTCAGGGGCGCCACCGCTTGCCACGATGGCAATCTTGTCAGCGTCGCATGCCACCGCGCACCGCTGGCTGCACAGCCTCTCGCCACGCGCGCCTGGAAAGGCCCCATGGCGACATGTTGGTGGATGTGCTGGAGCGCGGGTACAGAGTGGCCGCCTGCCACGGCATGCGCCTTGCCGCGACCGTTGTCTTGCCGCGCCCGGAAGCTTGTCACTCACCGGGCCTTGCCGGGACGCGCAGCGCATCGCGGCAAGTTCCTTGTGATGCCTTGATTGGCCTTCCCGGCAAGCTCCTCTTGCCGGGGCCTTGTCTCCTTGGCTTAAATACTTTGTTCTTGAACGGCTCCAAAGGAACAACGGAGGACCTTGGCGGTCACCCGGCAAGCCTTGCCACGGGGCGCTGCAACTGCCCGTGCACAAGTTCGGGATACTAGGGTACCCCTATTCTAGTACACCGACACATGGCTAAACAAATTAATGTTGTACTTGGCAAGAATCATGTTTTGATGGTGAAACAAACACCCAAGGGTCAAGTGTTTAAGAAGAAATCGGTGTTCTGGAAATTGCCTTACTGGGAGATTCTACGTGTACGTCACTGCATCGATGTCATGCACGTAGAGAAGAACGTATGTGAAAGCATCCTTGGTACTCTGCTCAAGATTAAAGGTAAAAGAAAGGATGGTGAGGGTTCACAGCTTGATATGCTTGCTGATCAATCAAAAGGCAAGAATGAAGCAGAAGAAGATGGCAAATTCATCAAAGCTCGCCAGAGTTACAATTTCAGTATAAAAGAAGCAACACACTTCTTCACCTATTTGTTGTCAGTTAAGACACCCTCTTCCTACTCCGCAAACATCAGAAGTCTCGTGGATGTGAGCTCAGGTAAACTGAAGTTGGGACACATGTCACATGATTGCCAGGTAATGTTGACGCAAATCCTCCCGGTGGCCATCAGGAATCTGATGGACAAATATATAAGGAACACACTCATTGAGCTCTGTGATTTCTTCAACCATCCTGAAGAGCTGGATCATATGCAAGATGATATTGCAAGAATATTGTCCAACCTAGAGATGTTTTTCCCACTGTCATTCTTTGATGTCATGGTCCATATCACTGTGCACCTTGTCGATGAGACAAAGTATTGTGGTCCTGTGCTTCTTCGCAACATGTATCCCTTTGAGCGGTTCATGGGAATACTGGAGCGCTTTTGTCGGAACTGAAACCATCAAGAGGCAAGAATCCTACAAGGTTATACCGCGGAGGAGTTGGTTGAGTTTTGCACCGAATACATGAAATAATGACCTATAGGTTTGCCCCTCTATCGCCACGAGGGAAGGCTGAAAGGTAAGCCGGTCCTTGCTGGCACACAAATGGCTGCACATGGAGAATTGGCAGAGAAAGCCCATTTGATGGTACTGCTTAACAGCCCAGTTCTCAGCGCTTATGCCGAAGAACACTTGGTAGAGATACGCCAAAGCTTCTTACAAATGGTGCCTTCATCAGATGTGGAGATGAAGGAGCACACTAAGAACAACGCCGAAGGGCTGAAGAAGCGTTTGGCACAAGGATCCATCAATGACATTGCTACGTGGTTGGCACAAAAGCCATCACCTATGATGTTGACGTACCAAGCATATGACATAAATGGATCACGTTCTACACTGATGAACGTGATGAGAATACCTCATATCAAAACAACTCTGTTTGAATAGAATGCAAGATTGTAGATGAAGCTGATAAAAGCGTATCCTATGGAACCATCAAAGAGATTTGGGAGCTTGACTATGTGAAAGTTAAGGTGGCATTATTCAGGTGCTCATGGATCCCTCTTGGTCAAGTAAAGGTTGATGATTACAGGAAGACCTGTGTTAACAGGACAACGATGGCATATCACGCGGACCCGTTAATTCTTGCCAGCGATGCTACACAGATTTTCTTTGCAGAAGACCCTTTGCGTAAGAAATGGCATGTAGTGATGCATGTGAAGAGGAGTGTACTAGGTGTTGACGATGTTGCTGATGAGGACGGGTACGATGAATTTGATGAGTTGCCAGCCAAGGGATCACACACCCATGTAACAGAGAAGCATAAAATCATCAGAAAACCCAAGTTAATTTGGGGTCAATGTAATGATCCCAGTTCCCCCATGTACATGGGAATTAAGCCGTCAGACTAGTCTTTATGCGTACCTTGCAACTTAATTCGTTCAATTTAGAACTATCGCGTGTACTGAATTTGTGAGTTATGCCCGGTTTTCTGTTGATGTAAGAACCGTTAATATGTTGACCTTGATATGCTGTCAGCTCAGACAATGAATATGAACTGTTTATTATTATTATTATTATTATTATTATTATTATTATTATTTTAGTATTATTATTATATCATAGAGGTAGCACACTCAATTGATCTCATTACAATATGTGTGAACAAAAATATATATGCAATCTGCTTTGCGAATAGCACACGGTTCATTGATCAAAGCCGTGTGCCAACAAAACCCTGCCCACAATCTAAGTAGTACGTTCTTATTGACCAGAACGCAAACCCATGGATCGTATGGCTGCACCGTTGGATGCTCCTAGATCGAACAACAATCCTCATCCCTTTCGACAGCACATGCAATTCCGGTTGTAATTTTATTTTTATGCACAAAATGCATGTTAAACTCGAAAAATATCTTAAATATAGCTAACGATACCCGAAATGCGCCAGAAAATAAAACCCATGATATAATGGTGATTGCGTACCGTGGAAATATTTATGAGGCCAAACGATGAAGTCACCGGCCATAGGAGTTTGAATTGACACGTCTCCATTGGGAAACCATGATCCTTCATGTGAGGTGCTCCGGTTTGGAAGGAGTGATCGTCAAAACTTGTGCCAAACTTTACCAATTTTTTTCCATGGGGCCGTGATAGCATGCTACGGGCACACATCAGTTTTTGATGATGTCCGGACTCCATCTGAATTTCTTGTAATTAAAATACCAACTAGGCCTACGCTAGTGGCCGCACCTTGCGGCCAAAATGTTTGAAACTTCTCCCCGCTTCTCGAACAAACTGATAAAAACTCGCAAAGTGACACACAAATAATTTGTACACATTCTAGGCTGGTCGTAATGGGATATCATAGCTAGTATCATGCATGACAACTAGGCAATTTTGATGAGCTGTCATAGAATTAAATGAAGAAAGAGAGGATTAAGTATCATATTATGAAACTATGTCATACTAAATGTTATTCTACTATGTGTCATGCATGACAATAAATAAAGTACTAGATTATACTACTCTATGATACTATGCATTAGTGAGGTAGAGCTAGTATATCATAGACTAGCTAGCTAGTATCATATATATATATATATATATATATATATATATATATATATATATATATATATATGCATGCTACTAGTATATGATCGATACTAGCTAGCTACCTCTATAATGCGCGCATAGTATCATAAGTTAGTATCTTAGGTTGCCTTATTAATTGTCATGCATGACACAAACTAGTACAATATTTAATATGTGATACGGTATCATGATATGATACCCGACCCACATCCTCTCTTTCCTCATTTAACTGTGTGCCACATAATTTAAAAGGTCTAGTTGGCATGCATGATACCGCTTGATACTCTCATTACGACCAACCTTAGGGTGGCCACAGTGGGGGTATCATAGCCGGTATCATGCACTCGAGAATAGCAAATATGATGATGTGTGGCAAAGAAGTAGTAACATAGATACTGTAACATATATAATATAAATGCTATACAACTTTGTGTCATCCATGGCCATAAATACGGTCATCTATGATATATATATACTACTCTATGATACTATATATGCACTATATTAAGGTACATATGTAGTATCATACACTAGTATCATATGCATGATAGTACAATATATATGATACTTCCCCACTATACAAAGGCTGCCCATAGTGGTGGTATCATAGCCGACGATACCATGCACTCGGAAAATAGCAAGTATGCTGATGTGGCAAAGAATTAAATATAGTGGGGGTTAGACCGTTAGAGTAACATATAGGTAGATACCGTATCATGTTAAATGCGATGCTAATTTGTTTCATGCATGGCAATAAATATGATCTATGATACTATATATACTCTATGTATTATACTATGCGCTATAATTGAAGGTAGTATCATACACTATAGCTAGTATAGATCATATATATGCATGATATAGTATATGACACTCTCCACTATGAGTAGCCTAAGTATAGCCTAACTAAAACACCCACAAGTAGTCGTACTAGGGTTTTTGACTTTATATGCACTAAAATGCAAGGTAAGTGCAAAGAATGACTTAAACATAGCAGGCGACCTGAAATGGGCCGGAAAATCAAACCAAGGGTATATCCGCGATTGTTTACCATGATTTTTTTTCGAGTGGAACGATGTAGAGTAACTGACGATTTGTAGTCGAAGTGTCGTGCGAGCACCAAAACTTGTGGCAAACTTTACCAAATTTTTTCCATGCGATCGTGAGAGCACGCTACAGTGGCACAATGATTTTTGTTATTTTCGAGACTCTATATGCATTTCCTAAAATTAAATCACCAACAAGGCCTACGCCTCTGGCCGCACCCTGTGGCCGAACTGTTTGAAGTTTTTTCCCGATTCTCGCACAATGAATGAAAACTCGCAAAGCGACACCCAAATGATCTTACGCTAACACGCACATGTATTTGCAACTATATATACACACACATATATAAAACAAGATCTCTTTTCTTTGCATATTCAAAGTTTGAGATTGCTAGCGAGGCCTGCCGCCTGGTAAAATGTACTAGAAAATCGAACCATAGGGCACAATCGTGATTTCTTACCATGGGAAAAAAATTTGGATGCGAAACGATGAACTCATGTTTTCATTCAAACAAAAAAAATATGTTAGTGTAAATGTTTTCAAATAGCATACAGTTCACTCACGAAAGCCGCGTGTCAACTAAACTGGGGCCGATGCCCCCCTGCCACGTGCGTGGTCTAAGTCATGTGTTCTGATTGGCCAGAACCCAAACCCCACAGATCGTACATCTGCACCGCTGGATGCTCCCAGATCAAACAGCGATCCTTGTCCCTTTCGACAACATGTGCAGTTTCGGTTGTGATTTTATTTTTATGCACAAAATGCATGTCAAACTCAAAAACATGTCTTAAATATAGCTAATGATACCCGAAATGCGCCATCAAATAAAACCCGTGCTATAGTGGTGAATGCGTATCGTGGAAATATAATGAAGCCAAACAATGAAGTCATGGACCACTGGAGTTTGAATTCACACGTCTACTTTTGGAAACCATGCTCCTTCGTGTGAGATGCTCCAGTTTGGAAGGAGCGATCATCAAAAACCTGTTCCCAACTTTACCAAAAAAATCCCAGGGGTCATGAGAGCACGCCAAGGGTACACACCGATTTTGATGAAGTCTGGACTCCATCTGAATTCCCAGTAATTAAAATACCAACTAGGCCTACGCCGGTGGCCGCACCTCGCAGCCGAAATCTTTGAAACTTCTCCCCGTTTCTTAGACAATGGATGAAAACTCGCAAAGCGGCACACAAATGATTTGTACACCTTCTTTGCTAACTAACACCCACATGTGTGGTTGTAGAACAGTTTTGAATTTAATTATATGCACTAAATGATAGGTAAGTGCAAAAAAATGACTTGAATATAGCAACGAGTTTTGGCCGCATGCATCATTCTGATGCAGTGGCTGGGGGATAACCCCCTTTTCGAAAAACAAGAATATAGCAACGAGACCTGAAATGGGCCAGAAAATCAAACCTAGGGTATATACATGATTGTTTACTGTGAAAATAATTCAAAGTAGAACGATGTAGTCAGTGACGATTTGAGTCCGAAGTGCCGCGTCTCCTTTTGGTAACTATGCTCCTTCTTGTGAGATGCTCCAATTTGGAAGGTGTGAGCATCAAAACTCGTGGCATCTTTACCAAAAAATTTCCATGTGATCCTGAGAACACGGCACAGTGACACACCGATTTTTGTTATTTCCGGACTCTATATGCACTTCCTGTAATTAGAATACTAACATGGCACACACCTATGGCCGCACCCTGCGACCAAACTGTTTGAATTCTTTTCTTGTTTCTCGAACAATGAATGAAAAATCCCAAAGCGACACACAAATGATCGTGCTAGCTAGCTAGCACCCAGTGTAGTTGCGACTATACCAACAACTCAAATATAGCAAACGATACCTCAAATGCATGAGAGAATCGAACCATAGGGTACAATGGTGATTTCTTAGCTTGGAAAACAATTCGGAGGCAAAACGATGAACTATTGTTTTCATTGAAACGAAAATATGTTGTTAGTTCATGTAAATGTTTTCAAATAGCACATAGTTCACCCACAAAAGCCGTGTGCCTACCAAACCATGGCCGATGCCCCCCTTTGCTGCGCGCGTGATTTGAGTCATGCGTTCTGATTGGCCAGAACCCAAACCCCACGGATCGTACGTCTGCACCGTTGGAAGCTCCAAGATCGAAGGACAATCCTCTTCCCTTTCGATAGGAAATGCAGTCCGCCTAGGAATTGATTTATATGCCAAAACGCACGGTAAATGCCAAAAAATGTCTTACATATAGCACACGAGACCTGAAATGCGCCAACAAATAAAACCCGTGGTATAATGGTGATTGCTTAACGTGGGGAAAATTTAGAGGCAAAATGATGAACTCACACCTTCATTTAAAAATTAGTACGTCTTCATTTCAAAAGATTTTTTTTCTTTGTGCACACGAGCACTTAGAGGCAACCGTTCGCATTGGCCTTTCCTTGCGGCGACCAGGGATATTTTCCACCCTTATCACCTAAGCTGCCAACACCCCCACCTATGGCCCGCCCGAGTTTCACTCAACTAGTCCACCCAATCTCCATCGCCAGCTCCCCCCTCCCCCAGATCCACAGCAGAACCCTCTCCGGCGCCGGTGTGCTCAACCCGGCCTTGTGCCTGCTCTTCGGCGTCAAACCTACCTCCACTGCCGTTCCCAGCACGCGGTTGCCCGTGCCTCACCGTCATCGTTTGCTCGCCAGCCACCCTCGAGCATATCGATGCTGTAACCCTCGCCTCTCCTCTGGTCCGGCCGGGTTTGCATTAAGAAGCCTGTTAGTTACTGCTCTTCATCATGGTGATGCACTTGCAATACCTCTTCCTATTTCGTTTCGTATGTTCCCAAATTGGCTATAAAATAACGGAGAGCGTATATATGTTAATTATCTACCTTCCCAACTAGTACATATAAGCTGTATTTTCTCCAATACGTTCCTGCGAATTTACAGATCGCGGGCGCCCAAGTCACACAAACTTAACAAATTAGTCGTACATTTTCTAAATTATTGCATGACATGTTTAGAAAGCTTGATACCAAGTTGTTAGTTTTATGCTTATCCTCCTTTCTTGAGTTTTGCATGTGTTCTATGTAGATGCTGAATAGCAACGACAACACTTATGCTTCAAGCGATGTATCTTCATCTGATTCTGACAACCCTAGGTCTTCAGAAGATGGCGAGGGATCAAGTAATCTTGAACGGGATAGAGCTTCAGCAATTACCCTTCTGGTCAGGACATAGAGGAACGCTCCAAGGAAGCCCACATACCAGCCTAAAGGTGTATATGAAGTAACTGAGATCGATTTAAAGTCTTGGGCTCCAACTAAAGCAGATAAAGCACGCATGAGGTTCAGGAGTGTGCGTGTGTGTGTGTTTGTGTATTTGTTGGCAGGGCAAGGCTCAATATAAATTTGCCGGGGTTTCGGAAGGCTGACACAGAAACATGGCGACGGATAGTCCGGGAGATCATGGATCACTTCAACGTTCCAGAGCAGTGGAGAATGTAGGTGGAACACGCTGCACTGAAGAAGGCTAGGGATGCTTGGAGAAACTAGAAGCACGTGCTGTACAAGAAGTACTTGAGTGAAGGGAAGGACCCAATCCCTGCATTACCCCAAATTACAAAGGCAGACTAGGCAGAATTCAAAAGGGTAAGGGCAACTAAAGAGTTTGCTGAGAAGAGTTTCAAGAAATCAGAACTTCAGAAGAAGAACACACACCCCCACCGTATGGGTGTGGCAGGATACTTCGATATGAAACCGATATGGGACTAGGAGGACAAAGAAGCAGTAGCGGCGGGTGGGAAACCAGCCTTTAGTGAAATCAGCGGTGAACGCACTGTCGGCATTCTGGATATGGGGGTATCCAGACTTTCCTGCTTGCGGCCCACCGGGTGGCTCCATCGACGGCTTGGTACAGCCCAACTTCGAAATCAACAGCTCAATACCTTCGTGAGGGGCCAAGCCTCACGAGGCGGACGATGCCAAGACCCCTGAGGGGATCGGCCTCTCCAGGATGACTCCCGAGGGGCGCAGAGTTCTATGCAAGGAGCACCTCACGAGGCTCAGCTGACGTGAGCTGTGACGACTAAGCCAAGGTGGGCGCCAGTGGGTGCAGAGCGCCAGTTTCCTCTTCGGTGCAAGGGAGGCAGGCCACAGGCGCGGAGTCCCAAGGAGTCTGTCCATTCTAGTGCAGCAAGACCAAGACCGCCAGGATGGGAGGACGGAGGTCATCACCGAGCCCACCGCAGCATCGCGACCAGGAGCATTTCGCAGGCGATGACCACTTTTGTCAGGATAAGCTGTACTACTTGTCCCCTTCCAAATCCGGCCGTTGTGGGATCACTTCTCGCTAACATTTGGGAAGAGGACCAAGGCCACTATAAAGAGGACTTAGACACCACCATAGAGGGGGATTGGATCCATTCTCATCTGACCACCTCACCAGCTCTCTTGAGCTCAAGAACACCTCACCTCCTGAGGCAGTTCATCCACTGTACTAGTTCATCCTCAGCCCTTCGAGGCAATCCACCAAAACGCTAGAGTAGGGTATGACACCACAAGGTGGCCCGAACCAGGATAAACTGTTGTGTCTCTTTGTCTCTTCAAGCTCGTCGCACTAGGCTTAGGAGAATCACGAGTAGGCAGGCTAGGTAGGTTGAGGTCTTCGCACGCACCCCAGAGTTTGAACCTTTCAAGGGTTTGCGGAACCCGTACTCCGAAACGTGCCAGAGACTACTTGCGGGCACGTGCAAGGAGGCATGATGACGGAACTTATTACTTTAAAAACTCACATGACGAAGAACTGTATCAAGTGATGGTAGGGGCTTCCAAGATCCCTGGAAAGTTCTACAGGAGCTCAGGGCCATTTGACATTCTGTTCGTTGCTCTTGAAACAAGAGAGCCCCCTAGCCGTGCAAGGGGTATAGGTGTTAATGTCCCGCACAAGGGGGCTTTCACACTCAGCAAAGAAGAGAGGCTTAGCATGAAAAAAGCGAGGAGTGAAATGAAGAAGAATGAATTGTATGAAGGGTTGAGGAAGGATATGTATCCGGCTGTTCAAAAGGATATTGAGCAGTCAATGATGAATGGGAAGACTCTAACACTGATAGATAGCCAGCAGATGGGAGGGGAGGCGGGCATGGAGGATGCTGCTTATTGCATGAAAACACCGCACAAGAGTAGCTGTGCATCAGCTGACCCTAGCGACACTGAGACTGCAGCTGCTCGTGATGATGCTATATCTGATCTATCTAGAATGAAAGACAGACTGAAGGGCGTGCTTACACATTATGAAGGTACATTAAAATGTGCAATAGCCTGGGTTTGCCCACCCTTCTTGGAAAAGGGCGTCTTGTTGGACAATGTGCCATTGAAGCCGGGCTGTGTGAAATGCCACGTCACTAAAGTAAAGCCTGGATTCAATGGATTTGCCCTCAAGAATGTCCTTGGAGACTTTGATGAGCAAAGGACCTTGGGAGAAACACAATTACATCACCTCCAGTGGCCACAAAAGGAAAGAGAGTTCATCGATGAGATCCCTGAAGCCCCGCCAAGAGCAACCAATATCGCCCTCAACTGGTGACATTCTCCTTGCCATAGTAGCTCTCGCATACTTCCTCCAAAGAACGTAATACTCGTAATCTGATGGCTGATACACAAACCTGTGATCAACTGGCCCGACTTTGTGGCGTACAGGCCATGTCATCCTTCGCCCCAACCAGCCAGTGCCAAGGCCTACAACTACTGAAGACGCACCACCGGTTTAGATGCTGGCCATTGAAGCTGCGGTGGGAGACCCAGCTGCAGCACATGCTCAGTAGACCAACCTGGTGGAATAGACTGCTAAGCAGTCTGATGCTTCAAAACCGCCTGCTAAGTAGTTCGTAGGTCCAGAACTGACTGCTCATTAGTATGTCGGTCCGCAGTCGCATGATCAGCATACTAATGCGTCAGCACTTCCTCCTCAGCAAACCAACGCGTTGGCACGGCCTCCTCGGCACACCGGCAAGTTGGCACCACCTGCGCAGAAACCAGACATAGCTTCAACGCATGGTCAGCAGTCCGATGCCTCTGATCCTACATCCCAGCAGTCTGTCACAGTAGCACCGCCAGCTCAGCGGTCCGACAAAGATAAACTATCTACTAAGCAGTCCGTCGAAGCTTCATCGTCTGCTCGACAGTCTACCTTGCAGCCAACCCGACGTTCTGCCAGAAATGCTTCAAGTACCAAGAAGGATGTGGCCAAAAAGGCTACACCTGCGAAGAAGCGCGGCAGGAGAGTGAAGAGGAAAGAGAGCGATTGCCTCTCGCTTAAAGCACTCATCGCCTGGAACCAAATTAATAGCAGGTTGTTTGAATCGGGGAGTAATATTATTTCTGACGCCATGGATGATGAAGAAGTAGAATTCTTGCTTGCTAAAAGTAAAGCAGACATACTTGAAGCACGCAATTACGTCCATGGCCAGAAATTTCTTGTTGGCAAATACTTTGATGAGTGCAGCTCCAGTTGCCGCAAGTTACATGAATATTGCATGGATCAAATGTCACCAGGTCATCATGGTTTGCTAGTCCACTTCAACAGAGATCATTACAGACACAATGCTAGTTCATTCGATGTGAGTTCTAAGGACTTACATCTCTTCTTCAACTTCAACGTGCTCGATGCCACTCTTGTTAGATGCCTGATTTTGTAAGTAGTTAACAAACTCTAATCAACTTCTCCAGACAAGGCTGTAAATGATAAACAACTAACTGCATTTTATTCCTCTCAGGGGATTGAATGCACAGAGAAGAAAAAGGGAGAGTGTGTATTTCATGGATCCTACATTAGCAAATGGCACAACATTACATGGTAAGGATGAACGAGACTGGGCCGTTAACACGGTCGTCCGTATCTTCGAAAACACGTCCCATGTAGAATCATTTCTCTGGCCATATCATGAAAGGTTAGTCAAGTAAACAATCATGCATACACTGATTGTCTTTCAAATTTCGTCATAATTCGTAAGTTCATGGCTTTCTTAATATGTAGCGGTCCCTGGATGTTGGTATTCATTGTTCCAAACAAGAACACAATTTACTACATCAATTCTCTCAAAGAGTCAACAAACGGTCAGGATCTGATGATCAATTCATGGATAGGTATTGAATTCTCTGATGTTGAAATTAATTTTCAATTATATCTGGTTCAATAATTGATGTTTTCAAAATTCATCTTCATTTGAAGTGTGCTCGCATTTTGGAAAACTAAACCAGGGAACCTGTTCAAGAGGGAAGAACTCTGCAGCACGAGATCGTTTCTCCGGTAGCACACCAAAATCCGTTATTTTCAGAAAATTTATTCAATAGTCTACAAATACCTTTTCTTACGCTAGTCAAATGTTCAAGCTTCTAAATAGACCTCCTTCTATTCTGTTCAAAGAAAAAATAATACATCTAACACCGGTTCGGTTGTTCCTAACAGGACAAATACATGACTAATTCTATACAAAAAAATTCAGTGTCCTCAGCAAGAAGCAGGGACCAACCTTTGCGGATACTATGTTTGTAGACACATGATCTCCATGTACAAATCTGCTGATAGTTGTGATGATCCTTGCGAATTAGTACCAGTAAGTCTATCTTAATTAATATCTTCTACTCCACTCATATGGCACATTCTGATCTTAAAAATACTACAGCTCATCTTAGAACCGAGGACCCCTGAACCGCTCCCTGCTGGTGAATTGCTGATGGTTCGAAGAATTATTAGCGACTTCTTCCCGAATCACTACATCAATCCCATTGGTGATAATGAAGATTACAACATGCCTTCTCCTGAAACATTGAGTAAGAGTTAGCCGCTAAATATATACGCATGGATTCATTGTTTTCCATCTGATGAGGTCTTCGTATTTTGTACACTATGATTAATTATGTAATGCATATATGTGTGGACAAATCATTGGAATTTAGCCACCATATGTTCAATTGCAATTGTTGCGAAATCTGATGAATGTTCTTCCTATGGACATTAATTATGTAATGCATATATGTGTGGACAAATCATTTGAATTTAGCCACCATATGTTCAATTGCAATTGTTGCAAAATCTGATGAATGTTCTTCCTGTGGACACTATTAGTTCAATTGAATATTGTGGCGAATTTGCTTTTTGCGTGCCGATTCAAAATGGGATATTTTGTTTATTTGTTCAATTGAATATTGTGGCAAATTTGCTTCATGCATGCCGATTCAAAATGGGATATTTTTGTTTATTTCTTCAATTGAATATTGTGGCGAATTTGCTTTTTGCATGCCGATTCAAAATGGGATATTTTTGTTTTAACCTGGCAATTGCTCCGCACACGGTTCAACTAAATGAGTGTGTGCGATCCACATCGGAAATCATAAGACAATCATAGCAGAACTGTCAGTGATACACAACAGACCGCAAACGATTTGCAGCGCTACTATGTGTGCATAGGCTCTCCGGAACCGTTTGTGATATCAAGTTATCGCACACGAGAACTCGGAGTAAACCATGCCCTATGTAAAATACAATCCCAATCGTATTTTTTTCAGGAAATGTGTGGGATCCTAAACGAGAAGCACACGTCACTCTAGCAACAACCGTCAGTGATACACAAAAAATCACAAACGGTCTGTAACACTTGTATGTGTGCGAAGGGGCTCCTGAACCATTTATGATAGAACATTATCACAGACGGTAAATGTTGGGAGAACATGTGCGATGGAGTCTTGCATGGCACATGGGTTCTGCGAAAACTCGTGTGTGATAGGGCACATATCGCACACAGTTCATATGTTGGCCTGTGTGCCTTACATACTATTTCCCAAACAGTTCATCACGACACACCGTTTGGTTTCATTGCGTCATTAGGAATGTTTAATCACCGATCCTACACATGCGAAAGAATTTAGTGTGTTCTGCATCGCACAAGGTTACATTTTGCAAGGCCTGTGGATCATTGCTCCATATCCCCGATGGTTTCTGGGTCGTGTGGGAAGGACCCCCTATCACCCACACTCACTTGGCGTTGGTTCCAAATGTCGTCACACAAAGGGGTTAAAAACCGTTTATATAGCACCGAGGCGTACGAGTGAATGGTCATTGTCAATGAGATGTATAAAAAATGAGCCAATAGAGTCAAGTTCTACCTCCGACTCATCATCATCGTCATCCAAGCTAAATAACTCAGAGGGGTTGTTCTTCTTTTTGGTAGGCTTCTTAGGAGCCTTGTTCTTTGTCCGGGTCTTCTTGGCCGGATTGTCCTACAACTTCTTCTTCCAAAAAGAAGAATCGGCCTATGGAAGTCCAACGATTATAAGAGGACATTTTTAATGAAAGTATAATTCAACTGGAAATTGTGTGCAGAGCTTACAGCTGGCGGCTTGTTGAGAGTGCGGAAGGGATTAAGCCCGACTTTGCTGCAATCTGCCAAGCTCTCGTTCAATAGAGTCTTGGTCATATTGTTGATGTCTTCATCAGTCAATTGAATCTGGCAGTGGCGTTGTGGATCTTTTAAATCGCCGGTGTACTCACACATTAAGCTGGGGCAGCATCTTAAGGGCAGAATTTTCCAGGCGACCCAGCACCGAACAAGGTCGATGCCGGTTAAGCCATTAGCCATGAAGGCTCTAATTTTTTGAAAAATGGGCGCATATTTGGCCCGTTCCTTTATGCTGATCCGGTCTGGGCGTGGGTGTTGGTTGCTAAGCCAGTGTTCATGGTAACCTGGTAGGGGATTTTCACCATCTGGAGATGTGTCTTGGTAGTACAACCAAGTCTGGTTCCAGTCCTTAGGATGACTTGGCAGCTTGGCGGCTGGGAAGGTGGCTTCTTTCCGCCTCTGAATTGAAATTCCACCTAACTCCAGACTGGGCCCGTCTGTGAATTTAGTCTACCAGTTCAAGTAATAGAATTCCCTGAACAATTCGACAGTGGGCTCTTGTAAAAAGGTAAAACTCGCAAAAAAACTTGGAAGTTGCAGATGTTGGAAATAGAATTTGGCCCAATATCTCGAGGATGGAGCTGAAAAACTGTAGCACGTCGCGGGAGAATTTTGAACCGGGCGGGGTGAACCCCCGGGCCATATGATCAGTAAAAACAATTACTTCGCCCTCCTTGGTCTCACAAGGATTTTTAGTGCCTGGGACCCTCCAGTAGATGACATCTTTTTTGGCTAAGACACATGTCTACACAAAGTCATTTAATTCCTCTTCGGTGACCCGGGAAGCTACCCAGTTGCATGAACTTATGGTCTTGGTCATTGTTGAGAATGAAGGTTTGAAAAGAAAAGTATTGCCAATTTAAGATTATGTTGTTAAGCCGGCCATTGATTGAAAGGTAAGAGCTATAAATAGGCAATGTGTTAAGCCGGAGGATAGCATTGAGTTATGCAGATATATCTATTGGCGGCTTAAAATGGGACTAATGGTACATTGCGGGTTATGGTTTTATCGGTTAAGCCGCCTAAACAGTTGTTAGTTTTCAGATCTACAAGTGAGGGATTGCTAAGTGTTGGACAAACAATTTTCATAGATTGGTATTATTATTTTGGATCTGTAGCAGTTCAGAAAATGAAGAAAATTCTAAACCTAAGGTGGCGGCAGCAGAAAAGTTCATGTGCTCAGATGAGATCTTCAATGGAGGGGAGGTATTCAGATATTAAAAATGAGTGCTAAATTGCTACCACACAAGTTTGGTACCATATTCAGATCAAAAGCTACTCGATCTAGAGGAGAAACCGAGGAATGGCAAAGAATACCGATGAACAAGTGAAAACCCTAAGCTGCAGATCTGTTCTAGGGTGAAGTCGAACTTACTAAATGCTAATGGACAAGAGAGGTGCGCCGCGGAGCTCTGGTCTGTTCAGGGCAATGCAGCGGCCGAAGGTGGTGCAGTGGAAGAAGGTCGATGGCGGCGACAGAGCTCGGGCACTTGTGGCGTTATGAGTAAGAGGACGAAGACGAGTAGGCAAGGAAAAAAAATGAAAAGGACCCTTGCCCCTATTTATAAGGAAGTGGATACATGCCATGCGTGGGAACCGAGGAGGCCAAAAATGATTATGTAGTTGCACGGACGCCTCAATTTTCGGGAGGTTCATTAAAGATGAAGATATACTTAGATGTTTTAGGCCTCGTGCGATATTAATGCGAGATGATGTCATGGCGGGTTATAAGATTTCATAAGGATTGCCGATGAAGGGTTTTTCTAAGTCAAGTACTGAAGATTGATATGAACAAGTTCACATCAACTTGGGGCCTAATGTTGGGGATATAACTAT
Source organism: Triticum aestivum (assembly GCF_018294505.1). NCBI lineage: Eukaryota > Viridiplantae > Streptophyta > Magnoliopsida > Poales > Poaceae > Triticum > Triticum aestivum. Next base: position 244,556,313 of record NC_057804.1, read on the forward strand.
TGGGTATGACTCGTCTAGGAGGGGCCGGGTCATACCACTTGCGGTTCATAATGAGAAGTCCCAAGAAGATGTTGAAGATGGCGGTTCATGAAGCAAGCTTACTGAAGGCCCAAGACCCGGAGGCGACTTGAGGCCCATGGGTATAAACTGCCATATGTTTAACTTGTATGTTAAAGAAAGTTTAGTTTGGTCACTGAGCCGGACATGTTGTCTATGAGCCCCAGGACTCTGTAAGCCGCCGGACATCAACTTGTGTATATAAAGGGGTGACCCAGTGGCGGGTTAAGGCAAGAAACAACAAGTCGAGAACTAGGTCAAGTGTATTCCCTCCCTGGTAATCGGACCCAAGCAATACAACCTAAAGCAGGAGTAGGCTTTTACCTCATTGAGAGGGGCTGAACCTGGTAAAAACTCTTTGTAACCTTTGTCCCGTTTAACCCCTTCAAGCTAACCTAGCCGCGATGGCTCCACACCTAAGTCCTCTTGTTTGGGCATCTGCCGTGTTATGTCCACGACATGTTAAGTTCCTGGTCGGCAGCCTGGGCTAGCAGGTTGGATGTCGTTTGAGTTTTTCATTTGTGTTTCATCCTTAGACGTATGTGGCTACTTTGAATGATGTTTGATGTATTGGTGAGATGTATCCCCGTATACTCCCTCCGTTCATTTATGTTAGGTGCATTATTTCCAACTCGGTGACCAAGGCAGCAATCTTTGGAGCCTCTGGGACAATACTACCCTGATATTAGTTTAGCATTAGAAATCAATTAGCATGGGCCTCCACTGATTTGACCACCGCATGCAGATATGGTGCCGGCCTTGCATGGCACATGCAATCGGCGTATCCCAACAAATCAGGGATGGGAATAAGTGTCTTTCCTTGTATACAAAAATGGGTACACATGGACGTGCGCGGCCATCAGGAAAAGGGAGGGAAGTGGCTTGGCGCCAACTGAATGAAGATTTCAAATTATGTTTTCCTGTACAAAATGAGTCGATTCCCGCTAGCTCTTTTCATTTCCCCCTTCTTCCAATACGTGGCCAAAAAAAAGGTTGATCTAGACTTTCATCCAACACCTAATTGGGATTCAATTGAGGAGAATGACGACAGCACCTTTGATCTTGGATACGACTACGACTGGCTAGCTTCCGATGACTCCGATGACGGTATGTTCTTGTGCAATCTCACCTTTTTGAAGTATCAGCGGGATAATTTTTCACTATGGGCTCTGTGCAGAAGTTGAGCATGCGCACCATGATGGCAATGGACGCCAGCATGATCGACTTAATCCCAGCAAGGAAGCCGACGATGTGGCGGACCTCCTTGAGCACACACGAGGTGCTTCTGCCGAGCACGAGCGAGTTGACGTACGCACGCCGGCGGAAGACGCTGGGGTGCGCGTACGCGGGCACGGCCAACGCGCCGGCGGGCGCTAGCGCAGGCATGAGCACGGCCAACCCGCAAGCGGTCGCGGACGCGGGCGAGGCCAATGTGCCGACGGACACGGCCACGCAGTGGATGCAACGCCGTGTTCACATGTACGTACTATATGTATTCCATGTTCGTTGAACCAGATCAAGTAGTACTTGACCAGTTGTGTCACCATCTACACGCAGTTCAATCGGTGAGGCGCGCTTGGACGAGTCCATGAAGAGGAGGGAATACAGTGCAAGCCGTTGGTGAATCCAGCGGAAAATTGGTGGCCAGTGTCCTTCTGCATGACGGTTTCGCTCAAAAGTAGGCAGACCTTCTATCCGGGGGCGATCCGGCTTGGTGCCACCAGGGCCTATCTCTTCGATGGTGAACAAATTCTCATAGATTCTCGTGCACGCCGTACCGGTGAAGTATTCATCCAGGGAACTGTTGTCATGTTCCCCTGCCATGTGGCGAACATCGCCACCGGTGATCAAGGAGTTGATGCGGCAGGTTCTATGTCCGCACACGACTCAGGCCACGGAGTAGATGTTGGTGGTGGATGCGATGGCTCTGAAGGAGAAGAAGCTGCCAGTATGTATGCGGGCCTCGGACAGGCTCATGGTGCAGATGATGTCGTTCTTAAACGCGTGCCTGCGGCGCTACTTGCTGGTCCTGTCGTCGGGCGTGGCCGGGGAGGTCACGACAATGCCGTCGGGGACGCCAGTGACGCTTGCCGTGGTCATCGACGCTTGGGCTTGGCTGGTCGCGGAAGAATGCGCCCGGCTCTGACGAAGTGGCAAGGCGGTCGTAGCGAAGTTGTTCCATCTTTGTTAAATGGCAGCAACAATGATGCAACCAGCCCCGCCCGCAATGTTAACCAAGCTGACTATCCCAAAGGTGTTCCATCTCGTGGAGTAAATGGCAGCATCAATGATGCAACCAGCCCCGCTGGCAACGTTAACCCATGCATCCGTGTGGAGTTAAAGAAAGATGTTGTTCCGGAGATTGATTATGGAGTACAAGCTGAAGTAGCTAACACCGGCAACAACAATGGTTAGTCTACTCCACCAGTTATTTAAGTTAGTCCTTATTTCAAGTCATTGTGAGTAATCTGTGGCACTTAATTTCTAGAGAATGTTAGTTCATTTTAATTGAAATTAATTCATTTCTTGTTCTAAATATTCTGCAGTAGGCTCAAATGCTAAACAAAAAAAGAAGCGAAGATGGTACCCAGACAATCAAAAGCAAGAAATTTATGCCATGCTATTAGAACGGACAAATCAAGGCATACTAAACCAAGAGGTGGTTGAGGAGGTGGCAGAACTTTGTCAAGTTAATTACCGGACTGTTCAAAACATATGGTTGAGAGGCAAGCGAGCCGGTGGTATTCATGGAGTAGCAAACAAAAGAGTGAAAACTTGTGGCCGCAAGAAGATACCATTTGATTCAGATGCTATAAAAAAGATTGATTTGAGCAAAAGAACTACGCTTAAAGATCTTGTTAATGAGCTTCAAATGGCGAAGACAACATTATGGAGAAGGTTGAAGGAGGGCAGACTGAAGCGCCATGCAAATTCAATTAAATCCACACTGACTGATGACAACAAGCTAGGTCGGATTCCGTTTTGTTTATCCATGTTGGATGAACTAAGCGTGCCTGTAGAACCCACATTTAAAGGCATGTACAATGTCATCCATATTGATGAGAAGTGGTTCTATTGCACTAAAGGTACTCAGAACTACTACTTGGCACCTGATTAAGAAGAACCATATCGCAGCACAAATAGCAAGGGATTTATTGAGAAAGTGATGTTCTTGGCAGCGGTAGCAAGGCCTCGTTATGATGATCATGGTGTCATGACATTTTATGGCAAGATTGGAATTTGACCGTTCACATATCAGGACTTTGCAAAGAGGCGTAGCCCTTACAGAGAGAGCGGGGAAGAGGTAACCAAGGTTTTGCCTTCGGTGACAAAGGATGTCAGTAGAGATTATATGGTGAACAAGCTTCTACCTGCCATCAAGGCTTTGTGTCCGGCTTCGGAACATGGACGCATAATATACATTCAGCAAGATAATGCAAAGACCCATATTGCCGTGAATGACAGTGTGTTTTGTGCAGCAGCACAGGCGGATGGATGGGATATTAGGCTTACATGTCAGCCGCCCAACTCAACTGATTTGAACATTCTTGACTTAGGGTTCTTTGCGGCACTTCAGGCTCTTTTTGGGAAGATGTCCCCGGGTAAAATTGTTGATATTGTAGCGTAGGTGAGAAAAGCATATGACACGTACCCGGCCGAGAGAAGCAACCGTATTTTTCTGACCCTTCAGTCATGCATGCGCGAGGTACTGAAGCAGAAAGGAGGTAACCGGTACAAGGTTCCGCACATGAGGTAGTCATTTCTAGCAGCACTGGAAATGCTTCCGGACGTAGTACCCTGCGATGCTGATGTTGTAATTGCTGCTATTGAGGCCCTTCCAGATGCTTGATGTACTTCTCATCGCTTGTTATCATTAATAATCTTAGCAAATTTGTTAGTTATACAATACTGTATTGAAACGTACTCGTACTGTACTTCTAGCATTTAAATCTTTGTTTTCTGATGCTTATTACTCCATGCCTTCGACTAATCTTAAAAGAACTCGTTGTTCTTGTTTGGTGATGTTTGTTACTCCATGACATCGACTTATCTTCTGTTTTGAGAGTAGCACGTTGCAAGTAAATGTAACCAACAAAATGAACTTCATTCATGCCTTTATTAATGTATGATGTCACTAAACAAACTCACGCACTACAAAAATGACTTTGGGCACAATGAAAATTTATGAGATCACACCAAATGTTTAGTGCTAAGCAGAGAGTACTTGCATCACTGATTAGGTGGTCGTTTCTTCATCATCTTTGGATCATACAATGTCATCAAGGACATAAGTACAAAATCCTTATATGATTCCATTCCTGGGGGTACCGAGTCCGGCATTGAATCTGGGGCATAAAATCGTTCCACGTGCGCTTCACTTGCTCTGGAAGCTTGCAATGCTTCAAACTCTAAATCGATGGTTTGATCATCGCTATCCACCTCATCATTCTTCATGGCCTCATCATTCTTCATGGCCTTGTCATTCACCATGCTGCTCTTATCGTTATCCTCGCCATATTCGTGTTCCCCTTGATTGATGCCTCCAGTTGTGGCACTAAAAGTTAGAACAAGGCATGTCATACATGTGCAGATATGATGGATAAAAGCAAAGGTATAAGTGCAACTAACCAAAAATCAGTGATGTCGTTTGACATGGTAGGTATTCTGTAGTTACGGCAAAGGTCAGTGCGCCGAGCATTGCTTCACATGGCATGCTTGAAGAGGCCGATGCTGCATACGGTTCCGACACCGCGCAATTCATGGCCTCATTGACGGTGGTGATTCGCCCCTTGGAAGAATTTGCAGACCGGATGTCGAGCAGCATGCATGCACAATAACACGGCACGTCAGACATCACCGATGTCCGCCGTGGTCGCATCATAGAAAATCTGGTCGGCGAGCTTCATGTCCGACAACGCAGGCGAGGAGTCCTCGACAAGACATTGGCCGTGGTCTTGGACCTCACTAAACAGGCCCAACGACTCGTTTGTTTCTTCCACCTGACGGAACAGTTCCATAGCCGGATCATCCTCTTGGCTGAAAACATGCAGCGATGAGTTGAACCTATCTTCCTCTACCTTGAACAGATCCATGGTGGAAGAGAAAGGGCGTCGGTTGAGTATTTTAATTCGTCAGATGTTTTCTGTTCCCTAAAGAAGGCTTCGATCAGGTAGAGAAAGATGGTTTGTACGCTCTTAAAGTGGAAATACTAAAAAAATGGGATTGCATGGGATACATTTTCCTAACTAACGATGGGCCCTTTTTTCCAACAAACGCACTGAGTGATTCGCTTCATTTTAGCGTCACGGGGATAGCTTACCATGTATGTGCTGGTGGAGGGGTAAAAGAGGGATTGTATGGGATTACAACCAATACACCTTACATTGTGAAATTTTAGTAAAAAAATGCACCTAACATAAAGGAATGGAGGGAGTTGTAATGGTACGATGTAATGATATCCACCTTACAAAAGCGTCTTCAATATGCGGCTCTATCCTTGGTGGGACGTTCGAGTTCCTCTCGGATAGGATCGCATATTAGGCGTGACAGTTCACCCTGATGTAAGGGTTGTCGGCACGACGCCTATGCATGGGTCTATCCCTACATCATTGAAAAACCTGAGAGACCGAGCTCTGGCTTGCGGGCAGCTTCGCACACGCCACCTCACCAGGTCCTCGGTGCCTTCACCTTCTTGCGGAGGGATCGCCGCAAGTCAGCAAGAACTATTGTATGCCATGCTCCATTCCTCCAGCTAACTTGCAGGACTCTCAGGACCTGGTGCAGTGGATCACGATCACTCTGAGGTGCTTGCACGAGGCCAGCCGTCTCGTTCCTCCGCCCGACTCGCTTGTGCGTTAAAGGGGGAACCTCTGAACATCGCGCCTCAGGAGCCCCTACTGCCCCCCGAGCACTCATCCCCTAGCCTTGTCCATGGCATCGTGATCTGGCATACCAGTGGCGGCTAAGCCATGCTCAGGAGCCGGGACCCGAGGACGTAGAGCACCTGATGAGGGAAGGGGAAGGGGTCGATGCGAGCCTCGCTTAAGAATTGTCGCGGCTGTGGGAACACAACTAGACATCGCATGAAGGCTGCCACCGCAGTGTGAAGCCAACATGAATCAAAAGATAAGTCCCTAAACGTGTGCATAGCGTTAATCTCACGATCTACTTCACACCCCTCATGACCTAGCTGGGGCAAGGGTGCTTTTGTTTCAGACCTTCTAGAGCTGCTTGCACGTCAAGGGGGACCTCCTGAGCATCGCGCCTCATGGGATCTCACTGTACCTCGGGCCGCTCACCTCCTGGCCTTGACCACGACATCGTGACCTGGCATACCGGCGACGACTGAAGCTTGCATGGGGACTGGGTCCTGCAGACGTAGAGCACTAAGCTACCGCGGGAATGAAAGGAGGGACCATGCCCTAGTGGGAGGCGCAAGAGTAACATTGAATTGGAGAACAACGACTACAAAGCAAAAGCATTGCAAGTTTTTACATGCACCCACGGGGTTCATCATGATATGCTGCAGGACGAAACAAAAGAGGAAATCCTAAGGAGAGTGCGGCCCCAACGGCTTCACCGGCGACGCCGGGCTGGCACCGTTCCTGAGGCGCTAGTATGGCGGCTCGGCGGCTCGTAGCTGACATCGTCGCTCGAGTCATGCTTGGAAGAAGCGTTGCTGCTGTCCGAAGAGGTGCTGCTGCTGTCGGAAGAGTCGCTAGCAAGGCAAAGGGCAAGTTCACCGTCGGTGGCGTTATCGCTGCAACTCCTCCACCAGAGCAACACCCCAAGTGTTGGCCTTCCTCGTCGAAGATCCTGAAGAAGAGCATCGACGCCCCGTCATCCGTGAAGTAGATGGTGCGGGCCCCCTCCGGGCGACACGCGCAGGCAATCATGCCACACCCGCGGGTCATGAAGGCGTCGCTAGCGTCCATGACCTTGACTTCCGCTTCTGCGGCCTAGCGGCAGCACCCGTCGTGTAGCAGCCACAGCTCGACGGGTCCCCTTGGCAGTATCTCCCCCGTGAAGGGCCTCGGGAGGCGAATCCAAGTGTGTGGCGGTGTTGTCACCCATAGCATGAACTCCCAGTCTGAGTCTTTGGCGTGGGTCCATGAAGGTGGCAGCCTTGTGGTAGCCGCTTGCCTTCCTCCATTGCTCCGCTCCTCGCGGTGCCGGGCATTGTGCATAGGGCCCTACGCACGGGAGAACAAGGGAACCGGGAAGCCTGGCGGAGCCCGTTCATGCCAAGGCCGCGTCACCATGGCCTTGTTAACATTTCCCCGGGGGTGGTCCGGCCTGTTCTTCGGCTGGAGTAGCTCGGGTTCCATATCAGGGGCCTTTCCCTTCTCCGCTGCGGAGAATCTCCCGATTGGCGCCATTGGTGCTCTGGCAAGATGGTGGAGTAGGGAGAAGGAGGAGCAAGGAGTAAGAAGATGGAGATGAGCAGGGGCTACGCTCGCTCCCGCATTTATAGCCAGGCGAAGGTAAATCGTCAGCCTCCCACGATCTCGAGTAATGATGATTCTTTCTATGCATCATGTAGTTGTCAAGCCGAACGGTTGCCGAGGCAACGTGGGGAAGCAAAGACGACCATGTCCCGTCAAGCGCCAAGGGTTGGCTCGATCCGCAGGCGATTGGGGCCTGCCGCGTTCTGCACTTGCCCTTTTGGCTTCGCCTCGAAGACAAGTGCGAGCGCGCCTTGGGCTCGGGGGCTTCTATCGGCGTCCTAGGAACCAGGGTACCCAGACCTACCTGCGAGTAGCCCACGACGTGGCTTCATCGACATCCTAGTATGGCCTAGCTCCCAAGGGAGCGGCCTCCTTAGGTGGCCTCCTGAGCGGAGAGGAGATTTCTATGCAAGACCCAGCCTCAGGAGGCTGGAATGACATCATCCATGACGACCAAGGCTAGGCACGCGCCAGCAGGCGCAGTGCAGCAGTTTTCCTCTTTGGTGCAAAGGAAGCGAGCGCAGGTGTGGAGTCCCAAGGAATCAACAAAAGGTTGCCATTTGCGTGTAACAAGACCAAGACCGCCAGAACGGCAGGATGGATGCCATTGCGAGCACACCACGACATCATGCTTAGAGGCTTTGCAGGAGAAGATCACCTTTCATCAGGATTAGATGTACCTCTTGTTCCCCTTCAAAATTGGCTGTTGTGGGATCCCTTCCCACCTATGTTTTGGAGGAAGAGGACCAAGGCCACTATAAATAGAGCCCAACCACCACCATAAGGAGGGCTCGGTGGATCGACTCATCTGGTGATCAGCTCATCAAACCACCAAGAGCTCATCACAAGAACACGCCTCATGAGGCTGTTCTTCCACTTGTACTAGTTCATCCTCAGCCCTTCACGAGGCTAATCCACCATAAAGCAGGAGTAGGGTATCACACCGCATGGTGGCCTTGACCTGGGTAAACTGATGTGTCTTTCTCTGTCATGTTCGTCGAGCTAGGTCATGAGAGAAGTGGATCTAGAGGCTTGAGAAGTTGAGTTCTTCGCACATGCCCCTGAGATCGAACCTCTCTTGTGTCTGCGGAGCCCGGAATCTGACATAATTCTCTTATGCTAAACCCAAACCCTATAAAAGTTGTGAGAGAAATCTCTTTGTGTTCCGAGCAAATACTTGCCAGCAAGAGACTATGATCTTCTTCGCTGTGAGAGATTTGCCTCAGACCGAGGAGTTAGCATTACTTGCTCTTCAAGTAATGTTACCGCTGCTCCCAAATCCGACCATTGGGAAACATGTCGGTTGGCCATTGGCTGGACCGCATGTCCAAAATGGTCATTTCCCACCAGGGAAGGATGCGTCAATAAATATCCACCCCACGTCGGCTTTGTCCGGCGGCTCCTCCATTTGATTTTGAGAAGATTTTTGAGGAACCCCCTCTCTGAGCGATTTTACTTTAAAATTACCAAGAGAAAATCCCTAGAGCCGAAGAATTAGATAGTGGTTCAACATCACTCGAATCTAACTCCAGTACGCTCCGCCTATTACTCTTGAGAGTTGCAAACTCTATAGAAGGTGAGGTGTCAATTTCTTCGGAGACCAAGAGTTGTTGTTGTCTCGAAGAAGAAGTTTGTAAAGGTTTGAAGATTGCCTCAAGTATCTACCATGAGTAATTGACACTAGTTGACAAACCTATTGTTGAGGAGAATAAGGTGAAGAGAGTTTATCTTCCGTGTTAAGTCATAGCCCCTCCAACCAGACGTAGTACTTGTGCAGAAGGACGTACTGGTCAAACAAATATCATGTCGTCATCGAGCACTACTGTTTCCCATGATATCCTTATTTACATTCGGTCTGCTTTTCCTTCATGTAATTTGTCTTGATGCATGATCTAGTTACCATTCGGTACTTAGTTTTAGCTCGGTGTAGTTTTCTTTTCATTCGCTCCGCTGCTAGGATCCGAGAGCTTTGAGATTTCCAAAGAAATTTTAAAACTCACATTCACCCCCTCTGGTAGACATACTTCGTTCCTACAATTGGTATTAGAGCAATGTACTCCTTGACTCTACTCATTTTGGTATAAAAACCTTGGAGTTTAAGTATGTCTTCAGTGAGCTATAAATCACATCGCAAGATTCCCATATTCGATGGGACGGACTATCCCTTCTAGAAGGGGAAGATGAAGATCCATCTCCAAGCAATAGATGATGATATGTCGAATGTGCTGTACTTGGGGTTCACCGTTGCAATACCTCAAGACCCCACTGAAGAGGATAATAAACTCATTCAGATGGATGCTCAAGCCAAAGATGAATTGGTGGCCATCTCTCTCGAGCGCAATTTCTTCGGTATCGCCAGTGAAGGATTTGTGGGACGTCCTCGAGAAGATAAATAAAGGAGTTTCAACTAAGGAAAAGCTCGAATTGGTATTCTTTGAGCGAAATTCAATTGTTTCAAGCACATGGGAAATGAAAGTTGTTAGCAAACCTTCAATCTTCTCAGTGACATAGAAAATGAGGTTCGAGGACTCGGCGCAAAGACATCACTGACAATGAAGTTGTGAAGAAGCTGCTCCGATCACTTGACAGTTCATTCAACACTCTTGTCTTGATGATTCGTGAACATGCTGATTTCAAAACCCTTGACTCTGGTGATATCATGGAAAGACTGGATACTCATGAGGAACAAGAAGAAGAGAAAAGAGATCTATATGGCTCAAGTCAACGCAAAAATCATGCTCTCAAGGTTGTAGCTGATCTTCCTCCGATGGAAATGCCAAAGAAGATTCAGATGACCTAGAAAGGCTCAGCAAATATCTTGCACTAATCACAAAAATATTCCATTGTCTTCACAGTAAGAACCAGTTCCATAAGAGAGGTTCAAGCAACTCCGGTGGTTCAAAATATTCATCAAAACTTGCTGGAGAATACACTTGCTTCCAGCACAAAAGCCTGGACATTTCATTAGGGATTGCCCTCTCTGGGAAGCTGAAATCCGTTCTAGTGGAAGATATGATTCTGGCAACTATTGAGGCAAAAGCAAGAGCAAGAACTATGACTCTGATGATGAGAAGAAAACAAATAAGTTCTTCAAGAAGAAGAACAACTCCACCTCAGAATCTTTGTCAAGATCTTCTTCAAGGAACCCTTCCAAGTCCTCCAACCACAAGAATAACTGTCGCAAGGCCAAGGCGTACATCGACAAGGAAATGGATTCTGATGAAGAAGAATTGTCAGACTCCGAAGAAGTTGATGAATCCGATGAGGATTCCGACTCTGGCATGGTTGGCATAGTATATGCCTCCTCACCTGCTGCAAACCTCTTCAGTAACCCATCAAGCGACAATGAATCTCTTGCCTATTGCTTCATGGCCAAGGCCTCGAAAGAAAAGGTATCCTCCAAACATCACAAGGTTCACTCCAGTGATCAATATTCTTGTGATGAGGATAACCATGCTAAGTTGATCAAAATTGCTAATATTCAACAAAACTCTCTTGAGAAAATTGAGAAAACCCTCAGGAGTCTGAAGGGTTGTTTGTTGAGGAGATGGAGAAAAATCCGTCGTTGACCGAAGAGTATGACACTCTCCAGACACGAATGGAAGAACTATCAAATCATCATGATTTTCTCTTGACTGACGACGAAAGATTGACCTATGATTACCTAAAAAGGAAACATGAACTCAAGGCGTTGAGAGAGGCTCATGAGGTTTTGATCACGAAAAATTCTCTTATCACCCAACAACTTAAGGAGAAACCTAAAGTGTTTGTTCCACCCTGCTTAAAATGCCTTGAATGAGCCAATGCTGAATCTAATGCTTAATCATCTATGAAAGCTAACCCCTCGGTTGAGGAAAATGGTTATGTTTCTGATGAAAATTCTTGGTTGAAGGATCTTCTTCAGACAGGAATGTTCAAATCTCTCAAAGGGCATCAAATCCTTTGTGACGTCTTGAAGAAATCTATTATTCACAAGAATCCCAGAAAAGAAGGTATCAGTTTTGAAAGGAAACTGAATGAAAATGCTTCATACTAGGAACCTCATCACTATCCTTCAATGTGTGGCCGCACTAACCTCAGGTGTGAAGGACTCTGGATTAGCTTAGACCCTGCTCACATTTCCTTCATGAGGGTTGTTCCTGCGTCAAGGGGGACCCCTGAGCATTGCAACTCAGGGGACACGCTAGTAATGTAACCCCTCGCCCCTTGATCTCGCCCTGGTGATCCGGACGCCCCAACGATGGTGGAGGTATGCGCGGGGCTAGGCCCTGCCGATGCAGAACACAAAGGCAAACATGAAGGAAATCAAGCACAGAGTTCTAGCAAGTTATTACAAACGTGAGATGTTCCACAAATTCAAACAAAAGTTCTACGCCTCCGCGAGGCATGGTAAATGTTGCAGGAATGAAACTGGGAAGAAGCGCCACCACCGCCTTGGCCATCATCGCCGCTCGCCTCGGCCGCCGGAAGCCCGTCGTCGACTTTGCTGCCTCCATCATCGCCGCTGCCACCAATCTCCAACGCTGGAGCCTCGGGATCGGGGATGCAGAGGAACTTCTCGAGGAGTGCATCCATGTGATCCTTCACAACCCCCTTGGCAGCAGTACGGAATTTAGGAGCGATCGAGCGGATCACCAAACTAAATTCAAAGTCAGGTTCCTGAAGATAGAGATGGCCGTAGACAGGCATCGTGGCCGTGGCAAAGAGCGAGCGGCACTCCTCCTCTAGAATGGCGTCCATGTTGGCGGCAGCACTCTCGAGCGCCTCCACGAGCTTGGAGGAGAGCCCTGTGAGGCCATCCTCGGGGGCTGCCAGCGGCACCTCATACCAACCCCTGCAGATGGAGCGCAGTGCATCGCGAGCCTTGAGCTCGAGGAAGGGGAAGGTGTCACGTTCCGCGGTTGCCTTCTTCTTAGCAGCGACAAGGTCCTTCTCCCTGGCCTCTAGTTGGGCATCCGACTCAGAGACATGCTGGGCGTGGGATGCTTGGGCGTCAGACACTTCGTTCTTTAATTAGTGTGGCCAGGCGGCCGCGCTCCACGGCCTGGTTGGTGGCCACCTATGCCAGCTTGGCGCCGCGATCGGCGAGCTTCACTTCAGGGGCCTTTAGGTCCTCCTCCCTTTGTTGAAGCCATTGGGCGTGCGTGTTTTGCTCTTTTTCAAGGGCCTTCAGCTTGGCCTCCGCCTCAGTGCGGCGCTCCTCGGCAGACGCATCGTGGGCCACCGCTACGTCGCAAGCCTCCTTGGCCTCGGTGGCCTCCTTCCTACCTTCCGTGGCGGTGGCCTCGGCCCGAGTCCAGGCCTTCTTGGCAGACATTTCGGCCTGGAGCCACGCTGAGGGGCCGCGACCTACAGTACCATGCCCGCTCCAGCGGCAAGAGGGGTGGCCCTCGGAGGAGGTACTGCCCCGCTCTTCTTCAAATTCACCTGGCCTGACCTTCGCAGGGCCTGAGGAGCGGCCCCGGACCTTGTGAAGACTCAAGTGGAGTGTGGGGATTTTACGGCCGGGGGCTCATCAGCGTCGGCGTCGTCTACGAAGCTGCGAATGAGGTTGCCCCAGGACAGGGGCGAGATCTCTTCTACATCATCCTCGGTCACCTCCGAGTCCTCTTCGCCCTCTTTGTCATCACCATCACCAGAAGACACCGGCACCGGGGAGTTGGGGCGCTCAGGCGATGCGAGCCCCAGCTCGTGGAAGATGGACATGGCTGCAACCAGGGCCTCCCTATCAGCACGACTGTATAGTAGGACGTAGTCCTCCGGAAGGTCCCCCGGCTCACCCACGAGCAGGGTGTTCATGGCCTTGTCTAGCTCCTCGCCCGTCAAGGTCCCTGAGAGTAGCCTGATGTCGTCTGCCGAACCCTGGAATTCCCACATGGGGCGCGTGTGCGACTAGAGTGGAGCCAGGCATTGCGTTAGGAACTCCTTCATGAGCATGCCCCCTATCAGCACCCTAACATCCATGTTTAAGGTCATCTTCCTCTAGACAGGCGTCACCTGGGTGACAGAGAATTTCTCGTGGGTCCACCTCTCGAGTCGTTCGGGCAGTGCAGTCGGCAGCTCCAGCCGCTCGTTGAGGCCCTTGGTGTCCATGAAGACCCAGCAACGCCAAAAGCTCTCCACCTTCTTCCCGTCCCTCATGAGCACGTTGTTCTTGTGGACCGCACAAAGGACATGCAGCCGGAGCACTGGGTCGGATCATGCAGCCTTAGAGAGAAGAAGTGCCGGAGGAGTGGCACGGAGGGCCTCACGCCCATGAATGCCTCGCAATAGAAGGCAAAGATGGACAGGAGGAGGATGGAGTTGGGTTGAAAATGAAGGGCCTGGACCTAGTAGTGGTCGAGGACAGCGGTGAAGAACTCTGATAGAGGGGGACGAGCCGAGCGAAGATGTTGTGGAGGAAGAAGGGGTAAACCGTCCACGCCAGAGTCCGCCACTCGGACGAGACGACCCAGATCACGGTCTCCTTCCACTCATTCTTGTCTCTTGCCGTGTGCGGGAGCACAAGGGGGAGGTGCCCCTCCTCGGTGATGGAAGATACGTTGAGTGCTGGTGTAGGAGACGAGGAAGAGCTTACGGCTTGCACCACGGGCTTTGACTTCTTGGGAGCCATCTCCTAAGTCGCTAGCACTGGAGTTGGAGAAGGAAAGGGGAAGCCGAGCTCGATTGAAACTGGAGAGGTCCTTGTCGGAGGAAAGGGGATCTAATTCGAGGCGAGAAGGAGTAATGGTGGCCTGGCGGTGCGATCCAGCCTTTTGTCAGTCTGGACAGTTGCTGAGGCGACATGGGGGAGCGGAGGCGACCACGTACTGTCAAGAGCCACGCGTCAGCCTGGCCCGGAGGTGATTGGGGCCCATGGTGCTTCACCCTTGCCCCTTGGTTTCGCCTCGAAGCTGGCCCAAGCGTGCCTTGGGCCCGGGGGCTACTGTCAGCATTCTGGGAACCAGGGTACCCAGACTTGCCTGCCTGCGGCCCATGATGTGGCTCCCTAGACAACCTGATTTGGCTCATCTGCGAGACCGCAAATGCAAGACCCTCGCGAGGGGCCATACCTCGGGAGGTGGACGACACCAAGTCCTCCCGAGGAGCGGAGATTTCTATGCAGGTACCTGATGTCTACTACACAACCTTCTTCTTGTAGACGTTGTTGGGCCTCCAAGTGCAGAGGTTTGTAGGACAGTAGAAAATTTCCCTCAAGTGGATGACCTAAGGTATATCAATCCGTGAGAGGCTTAGGATGAAGATGGTCTCTCTCAAACAACCCTGCAACCAAATAACAAAGTGTCTCTTGTGTCCCCAACACACCCAATACAAAGGTAAATTGTATAGGTGCACTAGTTCGGTGAAGAGATGGTGATACAAGTGCAATATGGATGGTAGATATAGGTTTTTGTAATCTGAAAATATAAAAACAACAAGGTAACTAATGATAAAAGTGAGCATAAATGGTATTGCAATGGTAGGAAACAAGGCCTAAGGTTCATACTTGCACTAGTGCAAGTTATCTCGACAATACTAACATAATTGGATCATATAACTATCCCTCAACATGCAACAAAGAGTCACTCAAAAGTCACTAATAGCGGAGAACAAACGAAGAGATTATTGTAGGGTATGAAACCACCCCAAAGTTATCCTTTCTGATCGATCTATTCAAGAGTCCATAGTAAAATAACACGAAGCTATTCTTTCTGTTCAATCTATCATAGAGTTTGTACTAGAATAACACCTTAAGACACAAATCAACCAAAACCCTAATGTCACCTAGATACTACAATGTCACCTCAAGTATCCGTGGGTATGATTATACGATATGCATCACACAATCTCAGATTCATCTATTCAACCAACACAAAGAACTTCAAAGAGTGCCCCAAAGTTTCTACCGGAGAGTCAAGACAAAAACATGTTCCAACCCCTATGCATAAGTTCACAAGGTCACTGAACTCGCAAGTTGATCACCAAAACGTACATCAAGTAGATCACGTGAATATCCCATTGTCACCACAGATAAGCACATGCAACACATACATCAAGTGTTCTCCAATCCTTAAAGACTCAATCCGATAAGATAACTTCAAAGGGAAAACTCAATCCATTACAAGAGAGTAGAGGGGGAGAAACATCATAAGATCCAACTATAATAGCAAAGCTCGCGATACATCAAGATCGTGCCAAATCAAGAACACGAGAGAGAGAGAGAGAGATCAAACACATAGCTACTAGTAGACACCCTCAGCCCCGAGGGTGAACTACTCCCTCCTTGTCGTGGAGAGTACCGGGATGATGAAGATGGCCACCGGTGATGGATTCCTCCTCCGACAGGGTGCCGGAATAGGGCCCCGATTGGTTTTTGGTGGCTACAGAGGCTTGTGGCAGCGGAACTCCCAATCTATTGTGCCCCCCGATGTTTTTAGGGTATATGGACATGTATAGGCCAAAGAAGTTGGTCAGGGGAGCCATGAGGGGCCCACGAGGGTGGGGGCGCACCCAGGGGGTAGGGCGCGCCTCCCTGCCTTGTGGCCACCTCGAAGCTGCCCTGACGTCTACTCCAAGTCTCCTGGATTGCTTCCGTTCCAAAAATAACTCTCCCGAAGGTTTCAGTCCGTTTGGACTCCGTTTGATATTCCTTTTCTTCAAAACACTAAAATAGGCAAGAAAACAATAATTTGTGCTGGGCCTCCGGTTAACAGGTTAGTCCCAAAAATGATATAAAAGTGTAAAGTAGAGCCCATAAACATCCAAAACAGGTAATATAATAGCATGAAACAATCAAAAATTATAGATACGTTGGAGATGTATCAAGCATCCCCAAGCTTAATTCCTGCTCGTCCTCGAGTAGGTAAATGATAAAAACAGATTTTTTTATGGAATGCTACCTAACGTAATTCTCAATGTAATTTTCTTATTTGTGGCATGAATGTTTAGATCCAAATGATTCAAGATAAAAGTTCATATTAACATAAAAATAGTAATACTTCAAGCATACTAACAAAGCAATTATGTCTTCTCAAAATAACATGGTCAAATAAAGTTCATCCCTACCTCATATAGTTTGGCTATGCTCCATCTTCGTCACACAAAATACCCAAATCATGCACAACCTCGGTTTCAGCCAAGCAATTGTTTCATGATTTAGCCTTTTCAAACTTTTTCAACTTTGATGCAATACATGAGCGTGAGCCATGGATATAGCACTATGGGTGGAATAGAATATGATGATGGAGGTTGTGTGGAGAAGGAAAAAAAAGGAGAAAGTCTCACATCGACGAGGCTGATCAACGGGCTATGGAGATGCCCATCAATTGATGTCAATGCGAGGAGTAGGGATTGCCATGCAACGGATGCACTGGAGCTATAAATGTATGAAAGCTCAACAAAAGAAACTAAGTGGGTGTGCATCCAACTTTCTTGCTCACGAAGACCTAGGGCATTTTGAGGAAGCCCATCATTGGAATATACAAGCCAAGTTCTATAATGAAAAATTTCCACTAGTATATGAAAGTGACAACAGAGGAGACTCTATATGAAGAACATGGTGCTACTTTGAAGCACAAGTGTGGAAAAAGATAGCAACATTGTCCCCCTTTTTCTATTCTCCTTTTTTGGGCCTTTTTTTATTTGGCCTTTAGTTTTTTATTTGGCCTTTTTTAGGGGACAATGCTCTAATAATGATGATCATCACACTTCTATTTATTTACAACTCATGGATTACAACTCGATACTAGAACAAAATATGACTCTATATGAATGCCTCCGGCGGTGTACCAGGATATGCAATGAATCAAGAGCGACATGTATGAAAAATTATGAAGGTGGCTTTTCCACAAATATAATGTCAACTACATGATCATGCAAGGCAATATGACAATGATGAAACATGTCATAATAAACGGAATGGTGGAAAGTTGCATGGCAATATATCTCAGAATGGCTATGGAAATTCCATAATAGGTAGGTATGGTGGCTGTTTTGAGGAAGATATAAGGAGGTTTATGTGTGATAGAGCATATCGTATCACGGGGTTTGGATGCACCGGCGAAGTTTGCACCAACTCTCAAGGTGAGAAAGGGCAATGCACAGTACCGAAGAGGCTAGCAATGATGGAAAGGTGAGATTGCGTATAATCCATGGACTCAACATTAATCATAAAGAACTCACATACTTATTGCAAAAATCTAAAAGTCATCGAAACCAAGCACTACACGCATGCTCCTAGTGGAAGGTTGGTAGGAGTTAACCATCGCGCGATCCCGACCTCCACTCAAAGAATGACAATCAAAGAAATACCTCATGCTTCAAATTTGTTACACAACGGTTACCATAAGTGCATGCTACGGGACTTGCAAACTTTAACACAAGTATTTCTCAATTTCATAATTACCCAACTAGCATGACTCTAATATCACCATCCTCATATCTCAAAACAATTATCAAGCATCAAATTGATCATAGCATCCAGTTCATTTTCTATGATAGTTTTTATTATACACAACTTGGATGCCCATCATTCTAGGACCAATTTTATAACCATAGAAAATACCATGATGTTCTAAAAGACTCTCAAAATAATA
This sequence comes from Triticum aestivum, assembly GCF_018294505.1. Lineage (NCBI taxonomy): Eukaryota > Viridiplantae > Streptophyta > Magnoliopsida > Poales > Poaceae > Triticum > Triticum aestivum. Next base: position 244,574,392 of record NC_057804.1, read on the forward strand.
TAAGTGAATCATGAGAGATCAATAATTTCTACAAAATAAAACCACCGCCGTGCTCTAAGAGATATAAGTGAAGCACTAGAGCAAATGACAAACTACTCCAAAAGATATAAGTGAAGCACATAGAGTATTCTAATAAATTCCGAATCATGTGTGTCTCTCCCAAAATGTGTGTACAGCAAGGATTATTGTGGTAAACTAAAAATAAAAGACTCATATGATACAAGACGCTCCAAGCAAAACACATATCATGTTGTGAATAAAAATAGAGCTCCAAGTAAAGTTACCGATGAACGAAGACGAAAGAGGAGATGCCATCCGGGGCATCCCCAAGCTTAGGCTCTTGGTTTTCCTTGAATATTACCTTGGGATGCCTTGGTCATCACCAAGCTTAGGCTCTTGCCACTCCTTATTCCATAGTCCATCGAATCTTTACCCAAAACTTGAAAACTTTACAACACAAAACTCAACAGAAAACTCGTAAGCTCCGTTAGTATAAGAAAATAAAACCACCACTTAGGTACTGTTGTGTACTCATTCTAAATTCATATTGGTGTAATATCTACTGTATTCCAACTTTTCTATGGTTTATACCCTCCGATACAACTCATAGATTCATCAAAATAAGCAAACAACACATAGAAAACAGAATCTGTCAAAAGCAGAACCGTCTGTAGTAATCTGTAACTCTAGAATACTTCTGTAACTCCAAAAATTCAAATTTTTGTACCAATCCATAGAAAAAAGAATACGATTAGAAGTACGTTTCTGTGAATTATCAAAACCAATTTACTTGGTGCAAAAGTTTCTGATTTTCAGCAGGATCAACACAACTATCACTGTAAGCTATCCTAAAGGTCTTACTTGCATTTTATTGAAACAAAAAGCTATAAAACATGATTACTACAGTAGCATAATCATGTGAACACATAAAACAGTAAGGGTAAATATTGGGTTGTCTCCCAACAAGTGCTTTTCTTTAATGCCTTTCTAGCTAGGCATGATGATGCCAATGATGCTCACATAAAAGATAAGAATTGAAACATAATGGGAGCATCATGAAGCATATGACTAGCACATTTAAGCTTAACCCACTTCCTATGCATAGGGATTTTGTGAGCAAACAACTTATGGGAACAAGAATCAAGTAGCATAGGAAGGTAAAACAAGCATAGCTTCTAGATTTTCAACACATGGAAACAAAACTTGATATTATTGCAATTCCTACAAGCATATGTTCCTCCCTCATAATAATTTTCAGTAGCATCATGAATGAATTCAACAATATAACCATCACATAAATCATTCTTTTCATGATCTACAAGCATAGAAAATTTACTACTCTCCACATAAGCAAATTTCTTCTCATGAATAGTAGTGGGAGCAAACTCAACAAAATAATTATCATGTGAGGCATAATCCAATTGAAAACTAAAATCATGATGACAAGTTTCATGGTTATCATTATTCTTAATAGCATACAAGTCATCACAATAATCATCATACACATCAACTTCGTTCTCATAATCAATTGGAACCTCTTTTGAAGTAGTGGATTCATCACTAAATAAAGTCATGACCTCTCCAAATCCACTTTCATAATTATCACAATAATATTCAACATCCTCCAAAATAGTGGGATCATTACTTACTAAAGTTGACATTCTTCCAAACACACTTTCATCAATATAATCATCATAAATAGGAGGCATGCTTTCATCATAATAAATATTCTCATCAAAAATTGGGGGACAAAAAATATCATATTCATCAAACAGAGCCTCCCCAAGCTTGTGGCTTTGCATATTATTAGCATCATGGATATTCAAGGAATTCATACTAACAACATTCCAATCATGCTCATCATTCAAATATTTAGTGCCAAACATTTTATAGACTTCTTCTTCTAGCACTTGAGCACACTTTTCCTTTCCATCATTCTCATGAAAGCTATTAAAAAGATGGAGAGTATGAGGCAAACTCAATTCCACTTTTTTGTAGTTTTCTTTTATAAACTAAACTAGTGATAAAACAAGAAACAAAAAGATTCGATTGCAAGATCTAAAGATATACCTTCAAGCACTCACCTCCCCGGCAACGGTGCCAGAAAAGAGCTTGATGTCTACTACACAACCTTCTTCTTGTAGATGTTGTTGGCCTTCCAAGTGCATAGGTTTGTAGGAAAGTAGAAGTGGATGACCTAAGGTATATCAAACCGTGGGAGGTGTAGGATGAAGATGGTCTCTCTCAAACAACCCTGCAACCAAATAACAAAGAGTCTCTCGTATCCCCAACACACCCAATACAATGGTAAATTGTATAGGTGCACTAGTTTGGCGAAGAGATGGTGATACAAGTGCAATATGGATGGTAGATATAGGTTTTTGTAATCTGAAAATATGAAAACAGCAAGGTAACTAATGATAAAAGTGAGCGTAAATGGTATTGCAATGGTAGGAAACAAGGCCTAAGGTTCATACTTTCACTAGAGCAAGTTCTCTCGACAATAATAACATAATTGGATCATATAACTATCCCTCAACATGCAACAAAGAGTCACTCCAAAGTCACTAATAGCTGAGAACAAACGAAGAGATTATTGTAGGCTACAAAACCACCTCAAAGTTATCCTTTCTGATTGATCTATTCAAGAGTCCATAGTAGAATAACACGAATCTATTCTTTCCGTTCAATCTATCATAGAGTTCGTACTAGAATAACACCTTAATACACAAATCAACCAAAACCCTAATGTCACCTAGATACTCCAATGTCACCTCAAGTATTCGTGGGTATGATTATACGATATGCATCACACAATGTCAGATTCATCTATTCAACCAACACAAAGAACTTCAAAGAGTGCCCCAAAGTTTCTACCGGAGAGTCAATACAACAACGTGTGCCAAACCCTATTCATAAGTTCACAAGGTCACTGCACTCGCAAGTTGATCACCAAAACGTACATCAAGTAGATCACGTGAATATCCCATTGTCACCACAGATAAGCACATGCAATACATACATCAGGTGTTCTCAAATCCTTAAAGACTCAATCCGATAAGATAACTTCAAAGGGAAAACTCAATCCATTACAAGAGAGTAGAGGGGGAGAAACATCATAAGATCCAGTTATAATAGCAAAGCTCGTGATACATCAAGATCGTGCCAAATCAAGAACACGAGAGAGAGAGATCAAACACATAGCTATTGGTACATACCCTTAGCCCCGAGGGTGAACTACTCCCTCCTCGTCATGGAGAGCGCCGGGATGATGAAGATGGCCACCGGTGATGGATCCCCCCTCCAGCAGGGTGTCGGAACAAGGTCCCGATTGGTTTTTGGTTGCTACAGAGGCTTGCGGTGGCGGAAATCCCGATCTATTGTGCTCCTCGATGTTTTTAGGGTATATGGACATATATAGGTGAAAGCAGTCGGTCAGGGGAGCCACGTGGGGCCCACGAGGGTGGGGGTGCGCCCAGGGGAATAGGGCTCACCTCCCTGCCTCGTGGCCACCTCGAAGCTGCCCTGACGTCTAATCCAAGTCTCCTAGATTGTTTCCGTTCCAAAAATAACTCTCCCGAAGGTTTCATTCTGTTTGGACTTCGTTTGATATTCCTTTTCTTCGAAACACTGAAATAGGCAAGAAAACATCAATTTGGGCTGGGCCTCCGGTTAATAGGTTAGTCCCAAATATGATATAAAAGTGTAAAATAAAGCCCATAAACATTCAAAACAGGTAATATAATAGCATGAATCAATAAAAAATTATAGATATGTTGGAGACGTATCAGTACCCTTCCTCAAGAGGCTGCGATGACATGAGCCATGACGACCAAGGCCAGGCGGGTGCCAGCAGGTGCAGAGGAGGCAGTTTCCTCTTTGGTGCTAAGGAGGCAAGAACAGATGTGGGTTCGCGAGGAATCTCCCAAAGGTTTCCATTCCGGTGCTAGAAGACCAAGACCACATGCTCGGCAGGACGGAGGTCATCACCGATCCCACCACTACATCACAACCAGAAGCTTTGCAAGCAAAGACCACCTTTCCGTCAGGATTTAATGTACTACTTGTCCCCTTTCAAATTGGCCGTTGTGGGATCCCTTCCCGCCTAAGTTTTGGGGGAAGACGACCGAGGCCACTATAAATATAGGCTAGCCACAACCGAAGGGGGAGATCCGAATCCTTTCCACCCACAATAGAGCATCACTCACGAGGTTGTTCATCCCCTATACTAGTTCATCCTCAGCCCCTCGTGAGGCCAATCCACCACAAAGCTGGAGTAGAGTTTAAAATGCAAGATGGCCCGAACCTGGGTAAACTGTCGTATTCATCTTCTTCCTTGTTCACGTGAATCCGGCTAGGCTAGGCTGTGGGGCGATGAGCTTGAGGCTTGAGGGGTTGATCTTCGCACACGCCCGAGAGTTCTTACCTTCTTGGGTCTGTGGAGCCCGGAATCCGACATTAGCATCAATCACTTCAAGACCGAAGACAATCTCGCTAATATTTTCACCAAGCCAATTGATGAGAAAAGATTCTGTGCGTTCCGGTATGAGCTAAATATCCTGGACTTCACAAACATGCAGTAAGCTAGACTCAGCACCCATGCCAACACTTCCACATCAAAGAAGGAATGGGTGCATAACACTCAAAGAGTTTGAAAATTTCGACAAAGTGAAATTTTATTTCTGAGAGTGAATACATTAGTGTAGAACTAGAATAACTGGGTGCCATGATAATTGTGCAACACTTGGGATCATGGAGTTCTTATATGGTGGGTCCCACCACCACACTTTTCGTTCTTTGAGTTTCTTCTCGATATAAGTTTTTGTCTTAGTCCGAATGCATTTCTCTCATAGCTATTCGTTTGGAGTTTTGTGTTTCTTTGTCTGAGTGAAATGCCTAGGACCCTGTTTTCCCTCTGTTATATATCTTCCAGTCTATGATGTTCCGTTACAAATGCTCAATTCATCTGGAACGAAACTTTCTCTTGTGTCCTTGCTCACAATTAAGATTCGGTCCGAACTCTAATCTATTTTGGCGAAAGCTATTCAAAATTTGGGGTTTCCAGCCCAAGTCAGGACCATGATCTTTTATGACAGTTGCCACATGCAAACCATCAACTGCCACCTCATCTTGTATATTGAATCGCAAAAGTCTCTGAATAGCTGTCGTTCAATCAGATTCATCGTGCGTGGCTATTTCGATTCACATATAAAAACCGCACCGCCCCCACTTCTAGTTTACTTCTCTTTCTCCTCGCGACCATCGCCTCCGAAACCATCACCACAATGCTCCACCTTGAGCTCGATGCCGATGACCTCTTCACTGCCGGAAAGTGGTCACAGGAGTCTTTCCTCGCCGCCGCAGGACATCTTCCTCCCCGCGCCACCGTAGCTGCTGCACGACACTGAGCTAGGGTAAGTGCAGTTCGAACTCCGGCCTCCGTCCTTCCCATTCGAGTTCGTCCGCGGTCATTTTATCTTATTTTACCGTATATCTTATATCTAGCATTTTACCTTTACTAGTGCAGATGTGGTTTGTAGTTGTACCTCGCATCCGAAAAAGTTTAGATCTTGGGTTTGTGTTATGTTTCGCTCAAATGGAATTCCTAGCATCCTGACTAGTATATTCTTCAGAACTACTAGTTTGTTCTATACGTTTCTTTCATTCGAAACATTTCTCAAAGTCAACATCTATTTCTTCCTCAAAAGGGTTTCGTTCAGAAAAATCCTCGCTGTGAGTATTTGTAACCATGTCCCCATTTTCCCTTGAATCTATTCTTATTCATAGGAATATGCAACCCGTTGAAGATTCTGCTCGACCAATGAGCATGGACGATGAAGAAGAGGCAGTTCTGGGAACAGTAGACGAGTCAAAGGCTCCAAATGCCAAGGGCCAAATGGTTGGCCCATCAACCAGCTAAATAAAGAGACCCGAAAAAATGCAGATGACCAAGAAAAAGATGCTCCGAAGAAAAATAAAGTTGGAAGGTAGCCTTTCACAAATTAAGCTCAATATCTCTCTCATGATAACTACAACACTATTCCGGGAGAATCAACAACAGAAAAGAAAAGGCGTCTGCAGAAGATTCGACGTCACTGGGTATGCAAGTGGTTCAATTATGAAATGATTCATACTCAGTTTGCGAAGAACTTCGTCTTCATCCTTCGTGGGGTGATTGTCATGAAATTGCCCTTGTCCGAGCAAGTGATCCTAGGAGAGACCACCGCCACCACCAAGTGCTCATGAGTCATCTATTAAGACTCCCGACTCCTACCTAATGAAAAAGCTAAGCGACTGAAGAATGCTGAAAAGAGAGCCAAGAAGGCAGAAATGGAAAGGGCCCGAGAAGAAGAAAATCATCATCTTATCAAATCTGACATTGAAAAGAAAAAGTCCAAGGAAAATCAGAAGGTCGCTCCAAGCACAAACATGATCCTAGTGCAAAGAAAAAGAGCGCACCAAAGAAGAAGCCAACTGAACAAATCGACAAAAATGCAGAAAGCAATTCTTTCGATGAAGATGGTCCACCACTCACTAGAGCTGAAGTTGACGCAACTCTCAACGAGCAAGTGAACATCACCACATCCACCATACTGCCTGATCTTCAAGATCGTACAGTTCCAATAGCACCTCCAAAGAAGATCATTATGAAGAGGAAAACTCCACCTACCACTGTCACTATGGTAGATCAAGTGAATACAACCCCTCATCCTCAGTTGATAAACTTAAAGGATTTGGTAGTGGATGCCCCGGTCAGCACAACTAAGCCAGGCGAGCAAACTCTAGAGCTCAAAGTGAAGCAAATCAAGGCTTCCTCTCCGAGCCAAGTACTCATCAAGCGAATTCTCTGAATGAAAAGGCTGCTAAGTTTGCTCCCACCTTGACGCAACCATTGGCTTCAATGCCACCATCCGAGCAAGTTCAAGTGCCAACTGCTCCTGTTGCACAACTTGAGGTCCAGTATGATGCTCCTCAATATTGTAATCATGTATTCATCGTGGAGCAGCTTGACAAATTTATGGAAAACCTATTCGATGGTGAAGTAGCATCTTTGCCTATCCCTCCCAAGGTTATTTCTCAAGCTTCTGATCTTGTTCGTGATATGAGAGAAGATTCTGCTGAAATAAACAATCTCACTGCTGAGCTCAACGACCTCAATTGTCGAATGAAAACTACATCTTCCAAGTTTGTCATCAAACAACTCAAAGATGGAATTTCAATTGTGGCCTCCCCTAATCATGATGTAATTCCATCTCGGCCTCATGTCTCAGAAGAGGGTGAAATTCCTCAGTATGAACCTTAAGCTTCTCCTACACGTGCAGAACAAAATGTTTCAGTTCCTCCCTCTGCTCAACAGCCGACTCCCGATGAAAAACCTCCATAGACTCCAGTGCCTGATTCAACCTCAGGGCCACCAGTTAAAGAATCTGCACCCTCTCAAATATGAATTTCAATCGACACAGCGACAAGAATCTCAGATGATGGACCATTCAGACACAAATCAGTTTCTGCGCGTCATACCGACTCCGTGATATATGGAGATGAAGTGATTTTGGTCAAGGATGAACTGAAATATCCATTCCCACGTGAAGAATCTCTATTGTTCAAGGCAGGTGCTGGTGCCAAAGAGCCGCTATTCAATCAGAATACGCATCGTAAATTCTTTCGTGAAAGTCCTTACAATGGGCCACGCACATCTGAATCACCCATTTCTCGACTCAGGAACATGCTATCTTTTATTCTCGGATTTTCTATGATAGAAAGGAAACTTTTCCTCATGAATTCCCAGACATGGCAGCTAGGAAGAGTTTTGCTTGTCTTGATTAGATCCTGCAAAATCTGGAAGAATTTAGTCTCACCAATGTGTTTACATTCGAACATCCATGGAACCGAGAGATTATCCTGCAGTTCGATCTAACATTATATATATCTGGTGATGAATCTGACAGTTCCAAGTGGATCATGGAATGGATGACAGAAGGACAACACATCAAGTGTACCTCCAGGGATTTTCTCTCACACTTTCATTTCCCTTGCTTTGAGCATGGCAAAACTGAATTGCGAGTGCATAACACCGATGCCATTTCAGATGATATGTTTGGGTGCACCATGGACAAAGAAAAGATTCATGACTACAATGGATCTCCGAAGCCAGATCACTTAACTTTTGAGAACTAAACTCTGTATCATATGCTCACCTATATTATTTTCCTTCTCGCCGGGATGAATACTAACGGTACAACATTTCTTGTTCTTCGGAATACAATCTACGCCATCTCTGAAGGATATATCTTTGATGTTGAGGATATGTTTCTGAACATTTTTAAGGATTATGCTGAGTATCCAAAACCCCTCAAAGTCTATGCCCCGTGGATTCAGAACGTGGTTGATTATTCCATGAAAATTGAATATTTCACAAAGGCAAGTAATAAAAGTTTTATTCCGCCAGTACGCAACACCTTGCAAGTCATGCAAGATATTTCTTTGGGTAAAGTGCGTAAGTCAAGCCCTCCAGATTATCATAAAGGATTCGATGGGCCATGTCTGCCAAAGTGTGAACGAATGATTTCTCATCAACCTCCGTCACAGCTTGAAGTTAGTCTGCACACGCAATAACTGCTGCTTAAGCATATTGTTGAAGATCGACACGATAAAGAGCACCTTGTTGCCGAGCTGAAAGCCATCAACAATCGAACAAGAATCACACATCTGATCACTGATGAGAACAAGAAAAGTCTCTGGAAATTACTTCAGAAGTTCTCCTCCATGAAGCAACTCTTAGATGCTGATCTCAAAGAGCTACATGAGTATATTTACAAAGGTATCTCAGTTGAATATTATCAACCTCATAGTACTCCTCCACTACGTGCTCGAGAGCCAACTACCGGTCTGCTGCATATTAACCTTCGCAAGCTACTTGAAGAATCTGAAGCTACCTCACCAACAGAAAAACCAGCTGAAGGAAATGTGCTTTCTCATATAACTCAAGTGGCTGATCCAAATGTGCCTTATCATCTTAGCATCAAAGCTGCCATTCCTGAAGGAAAATCTGCCACTACTGATGATGAAGATCTTCCAGTCACTTCAGAATCAGAAACCTCCTCGAACAGCTCTTCTGGCGATGCCTATGAGTGAATCAAGTTCATCGCTTCTACACTCATGTTGTTCGTCACCTTTTTTACACTAGTTGACAAAAAGGGGATAATTACATCTAGTTCTGATAGATTTGCTCTTTTGCGTTCCATTGGTTTGGTTTCACGTGTCTATTTGATCTGTGATGTAAAACTTCTGTGGTGAAATATTAATAACCCCGTCTGCTTTACTATTTCCCTGGAAGCATTTGGTTTGTAGGTTGAATTATTATCATAATTTATGAATGATTGCACTAGAATCTCGATGGATTATATATCATCAGTGCAAATCATTATCTCGAATGATTGAAATCTCCTCTTTATACTTCAACGAATTACAGAGAATTTTATCTCATATTAGTTACCCTGGATACATCTAGGGTGAGTATATTACATCATCGAGCCAAGTAATGCCATTTAACTTTTGTTCGAATTACTTTTCACTTATCTATCTTCACTTTGATGATTATCTGTTTTGTCAATAACCGTACAAAAAGGGGGAGATTTTTGGTGCAATGATAGGTCCCTTTTGTTTTGGATTTGTTGACATAAATAGTATGGGACTTATGTATTTGCTAGTGCACATAGAGTAGCAGGTCCTGAGATCATGAGGAGTTTGATGTAAATGACGAAGATAATCTCACTGTGTTGCAGCAAAGATTATCACAGAAGATTAGGATAACAAAAGTGACCCCTCAAAAATTGCTGAAGTGAAGCAATTGGTTCGGTGTCTGTTTGATGTAAATGACTATGTCTAAGAAGAATGAAGACAAAGTGAAGATGTAGCATTTATTTCATTCTTCTTCTTCTCTTTATTGAGTCATAGGACCATCGTACTATTAAGAGGGGTGTAACATTCCAAACATTGATTCTTTGATGCTAAACCCAAATCCTATGAAAGTTGTGAGAGAAATCTCTTTGTGTTTTAAGCAAATACTTGCCAGCAAGTGTTGGAGATATGCCCTAGAGGCAATCATGTATGATGATATTTCCTATGTGTTTATGAATAAAGATAGTCCTTGGATGTAATCAATGATACTTGTTCGCAAGTACATGACTTGTCTGTGAGATCTTGTGTTGTATGATACATCCTAATTTTTCCCTAGTCGCAAGTGACATGTGGGCACACGTCGGACTAGACTAGCATATGACACGGTGGACGGCTCGGTCTCACTATCCATGGAGCATTGGATGCTGACCGGATAATATGGACTCGGATGGATCTGGTCAGATTCGACGTAGTCGAATCCGAGTCGAGATAAGGTCTGAGTCGGACAGACCCAACTATGAGACGCAGCGATATGTCATCTGTGAGTCTCTAGTACAACATACGTTCTATGTCCTAAGACCTGAGATGACGAATGTACTCGGGATGGTAAGAAACTAGCTTTGGGTCGACCAAACGCTACTCCATGACTGGGTAGTTACAAAGGTAGGTTTCGGGTTTGTCCAGTTCCATGCTGCGCAACATGGTCGAGCAAGATGGGTTTTGCCCCTCCGATCAGGAGAGATATACTCTGGTCCCCTTGTGTGATCCGACCAGGATAAGCATGGCCATGCGACAAGGATTATGGGATAATCCAGTTTGTGGTCGGTATCACTAGAACGAGAAAGAGGTCGGGCTAGCACAAGGACGACAATCTCGCCTTGAGCCTGACAACATATATCGTGAGGAAAAGGGAACAAAAGTGTGACATGTTGTACAGGTTCGCCTAACCAGCTTCATAGTCTACTTGGTGGTCGGCACACTTTGCTAGAGGCCTCTACCAACCGTGCAGGTCGGAGGGGATCCGAACTGTGACCAAGCCGACTTGAACCTAAGGGGTCACATGCTTAAGGGAAGGAACCTATTTGGTCGGTTCAGAGGACACTGGTCGGATCTGATCCGAGACGGACTTGGAACGTGACTGAGTAGACTTTGGGCTTTAGGATCCATGCAAGGCCCAAGTGTTGAGCCCGCGATGGATGCCTATAAATAGTGGAGGTGCGGCAGACTTATTCAGTTGATCGCTTCGGCGCTGCCACTAGGGTTTGCATGTGTTGTGAATAGACACCTCCACTCGCCGCCGGTTGTGTGATTGGACCTAGCAGTCCGCCGCATGACGTTCCTCCTGCACACGCGGGTACCGTTAGAGGTGGTGCACTTGCGCCGCTCCGGTGAACCTATACGAGGGATCCGACGACGAGCTTTTCGAGGGAGACCAGACGAGGAGGAGACGAACCATGAGGACACATTGCCCCAACTCTTCTTCTGCTGCACGACACTGCGCATCTAGTGATAACGATCTGTGATCCATTTCCGTAGCATGTTCCTGGTTGTTCTGTGCATCGGAAAATTTTAAATTTGCAGTCGACGCACCCTACCGTGGAACCCAACAACAAGAGACTTTGATCTTCTTTGTTGTGAGAGATTTTTCTCATACTGAGGAGTTAGCATGACTTGTTCTTCAAGTAATGTTACCATTGCTCCCAAACTGAATGTTGTGAAACGTGTCGATTGGCCACTGGCTTGAGTGTGTGTCCAAAATGGTCATTTCCTACCGGGGGAGGCTGCGGCTATAAATAGCCACCCCGTATCGGCTTTGTCCGGTGGCTACTCCATTTGATTCTGAGAAGATTGTTGAGAAACCCCCTATCTGAGTGATTTGAGTTTAAAATCCACCGAGAGAGAACCCCTAGAGCTGAAGAATTAGATAGTGGTTCAGCATCACTCGAATCTAAGTCCAGTACGCTCCTCCTATTACTGTTGAGAGCTGCAAACTCTCTAGAAGGTTAGGTGTCAATTTCTTTTGAGACCAAGAGTGATTGTGGTTTTCGAAAAGAAGTCTGTAAAGGTTTGGAGATTGCCTCAAGTATCTACCATGAGTAATCGACATTGGTTGATGAACCAATTGTCGAGGAGAATAGGGTGAAGAGAGTTTATCTTCCATGTTTAGTAACAGCCCCTCCAACCAGACGTAGTCCTTGTGCAGAACGACGAACTGGTCGAACAAATATCTTTTCGCCATCAGGCACCATTGGTTTCCCCTCTTACCCTTATTTATATTCTGTTTTTTTCCTTCATGTAATCTGTCTAGATGCATGATCTAGTTTCCATTCGATATTTAGTTTTAGCTCGCTGTAGTTTGCTTTTCACTCGCTCTGCTATTGTGTTTTGAGAGTATTGAGATTTTCAAAGAAATTTTAAAACTCCCATTCCCCCCCCTCTGTTAGACATACTTCGTTCCTACAGACCAGTTCTTGCTTATTATGACAATCAGTTTTTGGCTTTCTCCACTTAGGTACTTAGCAGGCGACCTAGAAGTATAATCGCAGTGGTTATCCCTTTATCCTCTTAGCCGAACATGCGGAACATAAGAGGGAAAATACAGGAGCCGGGCAACCCAACTATTGAACCAAGACATAATTCAGAACCGATTCATATAATACAATATCCGAGACACCAAACACAAAGAAAATAGTTAGTGCCGGACTAATGCTTAGGGTGAGTTTTACAATCGAGCCCCCGGTTTATTAGCCAGTTGCATCTGAAAACTGTGTATCGAACTAGTTTTCTTCATTGTTCGGAGAGCGGGAAAAGGGTTTACGCATAAATAACTGCATGGGGGGCATAAAGGATGATCTTTTATTTCTAATATACACGTGATGTCAAGCCATACAATCCTAGCTTCCAAAGTAATTGTTACAAGTACTTTGCCAGAAAAGAGAAAATTTACACATGAAAGGTGTCATGGGAACCCACGGCCACCTATGGGACCAAGATTTCCTTGCTGGTTCGGCAGGGGGATGTCACGTTGCACAAAGAGTAGAGGAGCGTGGGGGAGCATGGCAGAGATCACACAAGCAATTTTACACAGGTTCGGGCCGCCGCGAGGCGTGAAACCCTACTCCTGCTTTGGTGGATTGATGGTGGAAGAATGGTGGTGGGGGGTAGTACACTTGCATGGCAGGGGCGACAGTGGCTACACACGTACTAGTGTGTGGGTGTCCAACCTTCTAACCTCTTCTACGGTTGCCACGGGTCTCCTTTTAAAGATCAAGGGGTCACCACAATGGCAAATCAATCATTATGCACTGATAAAATAGCAAATAGTGCTATCATACATAACTCTACAGGCTGATAGAGTGCATTAAATGCGTCGCTCAACGTCACATCGTTGCTCGCCCGGGAAGCCTTGTCGGACAATTTTGCCAGCTTCATGCATGCTTGCTTCACACGTCGCAGGACGAGTGTCGTCTATAGGTATTCCTATACAAAGGGGTTGCCATGTGGCGAACGACTTCCACTTAATCACTTTGTGGCATGACACCGCACTGATTGACGACGTGGGTCATGGTGGAGTGGTTGGTGAGGTGGTTCTTGCCTCCGTGAGTCCCGGCAGGCCCTGCCGGGATGTCTTGGATGTTCTCTTCCAGGGGTGGCTTCGCCCTTGCGAGCTTCATTTGCCCGGGAAGGGAGGATTTTCTCCTGGTGGTATCTTTCTTCTCTGGCTTGACCTTGGTCCTCTTGATCTGTATGTTGGTCCTGCGAAGATCTTGGTCTTCTGCACTCTGGCATGGCCCAAAGCCATAATCTTGTTCCCGTGCATGTGCATAGTCTGGGCAACGGACCCAGGGTTTGTTGCACCGATAGTAGCCCCCGAGCCTGCCCTGATCGCGCTGCCGAGCGTCGTCAGGTAGGCCCTAATAAGTGCACAGGCAGGGGCGCTGAAGAGGTTGGCCTCTTGGGGTCTTCTTTGCTTCTTCATTAATCTCAAGCCCGGGTCAGTTTCCTATTTTCTCGCGTGTCGTATAAAGCCAATGGTGTTGTTGCCACTCTTGTAATGGACCGTGAATGACTATAACGCACGGGGTAGAAACTGCTAATTCACTCTTCCCACCACGCCCTTATCCTCAGCCACGTATGCCACATGCCTCGTGCCGGGTAGGTAACAGAGGCGCGTGGCGTGGGAGGGTATTATGGCGAGGGCCCAGTCTTCATGGATTGGCGGAGGAGGGCAGTGGTTACTCACCGGGGAATCAGTCCCCAGTCCCCTTCTCACCTATAAAAGAAGGAGGGGGGGTGGAGGCGTTCATCCATATCCCTCTCCTCCTCCATCTTGCTTTGTCTTGAGTATGCTAGAAGGGAGAGCCCGGGGCCGGGTCCCAGGCTCGAGCTTGGGGCTGATGATGCCAAGCAACGGTGCTGGCGCTCTGGGAGTGGGCCTGGTCCAAGTCCAAGGCGAAGGGCTTGGGATCGTTAGAAATCCCAGTACGGCCCCTTTCCTGGGAACTGTGCTTGATGTTGATGAGGAGAGTGTCTTCCTGCCCTCCATGGTGAGGTGCGGCGAGCTTCGAGCCCCCTGGTCGTGTTGGTCGCTCGCCGTCTCTCCGGAGAAGGCGCCGGGCTGGTGTCTGAACACTCTTCGGGAGTGGTGATGACGGAGAGAAAACAAGAGGGGACGGAGAAGGCGGGTAGTGGAGGGCTAGGTAGGAGTACGATGGCGTGGGCGCCTTCGCCTCCGACCGGCGACCTACCGCCTCGTCTTTCCGTCATTCCCTTCCCTCTGCGGCATCATCATCACCGGCCTCTTTGGGTGATAGTCGGGGAGGGATGTTCCCTTGGTGCCTTCGCCTCCCATCCAGTAGTCTTCCGGCTGAGCCTTGGTGGATGATTCCAACAGGGCTCATGTCAGGGCTTCTTGCTGGTCCTGGAGGGGCAACCAGGGGAACACCGCTCTGCTCCCGCGCTCCTGAACCCATCATTAAGATCTAGGTGTGGGTGGCAGTAGGCGATATTGCTCTAGACCATGAAGAGGGCGTCATGGGCAAGCTTCTGGGACTCGGTCGTGAAGCGCTCGTCCCTCGCCTCTTCGTGTGCCTTCAGATTCTTGATCAACTCATTGAAGAAGACTCCCAGCTTGGCTCTTGGGACCTTGTGCTTGTTGATCGAGAATGTTATGCCATCCATACCCATCACCACGGCTTGAGCAGCAAGACGCTCGGCAACGTTGATCAGGCTCTTGATCCAAAGGATGACCTGCTCGGACTGATTCTTCAGTTTAGCTTTTGCATCTTTCCGAAGACGCTTGGCTATATCCAGATCCTTGGACAACAGCTATTGTTGGGATTCGTTGGACTCTGCCACGCTCTCCAAGGGGCCGATCTTGGCCTTCATGTCGGTGATGGTGCTATTGGCGGTATTGGGACTCTGGGTCTTGGAGGAGAGTTGCGACTACACGTCAGCCAAGAGATCCTCCTGCTTTCGTGTTTCTTCTTTGAGCGCCTCCACCTCCTTGGCGTTCCCGGCAAGATCTTCCATCAACTTAGCCGCCTAATGGTCGAGATCAGTCTTGGCGGCAGATGCGGCAACCAGGTCATTGGTGAGCTTCTTCAGTTGGGTGGCGGAGTCAGCGGCAATGGCGTCCAGGGTTGCTCTTTTCTTGTCCTCTAGGTCCTTGGTGCATTGACACACAAGAACCTCTAGATTGTCAACCTTGGCGCAAAGAGTGGCTTTGAGTTTCTCCTCCTGGAGGGAGATTTCTAGCTCTCTAGCGTCAGGGGATGCCTTGTCATCCGCCAGGCACGCTTCATGGGCCATGATGTCTCCCCTCATCATCAGGAGCATCTCTTGCTGCCTCAGGAGCACCTTGAACTGCTTATAAGGCCAGTCGCACAACTCCAGACATTTGTCCCTCAACTTCTGGTCCACCCTGCTGGCGGATTCATGCCGTTCCTTGAGCGCCTTCCACTTCTGGTTGTGTCGGGCCTGCATCTCCTTCACGCCCATTGCCATGGAATCCAAGAAGGACAATTCCATGGCGACAACATCTAAGTCGTTGGCCTCTCCATCTCCCTGGTAGAGTGGTGCCAGGAGGCGTTGTAGCTCTTCATCGAGCTCCGCACTCGTCGTCAAAAACGGGACTAGGGTTCCAGTAGCAGGCAATGGCAACGCCATGGCCAACATGTTTGAGGAGGGTGGCGGGGTCTCCAAAACGATCCCAGAAGAGAGGGAAGTGGATCCATGGTATGGAGGGGAACTTTCACCTCAACCACCACCTCCTCTCCCGGGGCGTCTGTCGGTGTCAAAACCGGCGGATCTCGGGTAGGGGGTCCCGAACTGTGCGTCTAGGCGGATGGTAACAGGAGACAAGGGACACGATGTTTTACCCAGGTTCGGGCCCTCTTGATGGAGGTAAAACCCTATGTCCTGCTTGATTGATATTGATATTGTGGATGTTTACAAGAGTGGATCTACCACGAGATCAAGGAGGCTAAACCCTAGAAGCTAGCCTATGGTATGATTGTAATGGTTGTTGTTGTTGTTGTCCTATGGACTAGAGCCATCCGGTTTATATAGACACCGGAGAGGGATAGGGTTACATAGAGTCGGTTACAATGGTAGGAGATCTACGTATCCGTATCACCAAGCTTGCCTTCCACGCCAAGGAAAGTCCCATCCAGACACGGGACGAAGTCTTCAATCTTGTATCTTCATAGTCTTGGAGTCCGGTCGATGATGATAGTCCGGCCGATGATAGTTCGGCTGATGATGGTAGTCCGGCTATCCGGACACCCCCTAATCCAGGACTCCCTCAGCGTCCTTCGAAGAATGCTCCACCACCGCCAGGGAATCCTGAGCATTCCCGACAGTAAGGTCTTGTCCTTCTGCATCAGCAATCTCAACTGCCTTGTCCGTAGCGGCCCTTCCTATGTCAACCGCCGCCTCCAGTGGTCCTGGCTCTTCGGCTTGGGAGTCTTCGAATGAGAAGAATGGAGGAAAACAAAGAAACCGAAGTTTGGAGTGACAGGAAATCGAGAGAAGTAATCAGGACAAGAAAGGAAAAAGGTCATAAGTGGAGTACCTGGAGAAGTCTGCCGGGTAGGGACCTCAGTTTCCCTGATAGTGCCTATTGCCGGGCCATGTATTTCACCCCCTGCCGCAGCAGTCGTGGCGGCTCTCTGCGTGGTTTCATCTGCGGAGGCCTCTGTCGGGGGTTCTTCGGCTCGATCGTCGGAGGAGATGTGCCCCTCCAGGAGGGGCTCGCCTTGCGTTGTCTCACCACCACCACCAGGATAAAGGACCAAACCCCCACTTCCGGGCCGAGGGCTGGACTAGGGGCTCGGCACGGGATCCCCTGTGTTTCTCTCCACCAAGAATGGGCTCTCTGTGGTCTTCAGCAACCCAATGCGTCGGAGCCTCTTCTGAGACGACGGATGAGGGTCTCCGTGTCCTCCTCCATTTCCTTGGCGGCAACAGTGGAGCAAAAGGTTAGTCAGCAAGGGTAATCAAGTATGCCAGAGCTATTGATGAAAGGAAGAATCTTCCTTACTCTTCTTCAATAAGCATGGAGTTGAAGTTGAACTCCATGGGAGGCGTGGGCTGCCTTCCACTCTTCGGAGGTGGAGGGGTAGAACTCTCCGACAGCTTCGGTGCCCGGCGAGGTGCCGGGGGCTCCAAGGGAGGCGAGCTCTGTGAAGAACTAGAGCCCGAACTGGAGCCCATCAGGGGATGTCTTGATCTGGACAAGGCGAGGGGATTGACGGAGCGCCCCTTTCACCTTGGTGACCTTGGTGGTGGTCTTCTTCACCCTCTTGGTGGTTGTACCTGGATTGGGGGTTGCCGGCCCTTCATTGGCAGCACGCCTACAAGGGGGGGCCGGTCCAAAACCGGCTCGGGGGATTGAGACCCAGCCGCAAGCCACTCTTCCTCGAGCTTTGCAAACTTGCCAACCTCCTCCTCCTCCTGAAGCTTCGTTGCCACTGCGGCCAAGGCATCAAGCCCGGTAAGGTTGTCCTCGGTAAGCTCTTCCCCGACAACTCCTTCCATGGCTTACACCTTGCTGGCATCATGAGAAGAACTTTCGTTCTCAGCTTTCCCTGGCCCTTCCCGGACTTCATGGACCTTTCCACCTCCACAAGGCGGGCCGCCTTGTCCTGCTCAACCCTCCTTAAGATATATGCCACCTCCATAGAGGAGGTGTGTTTGTACATCCCATCCTCAACCTTGGTGGCCTTCTCTACCAGGGTGTTCGATCACTGGAGCTCTTCATAGAAGGTGGGTGGTCGCAAATCACTTGCCACCCCATGAGCGCTGTAGTCCGGCATCCATTTCAGTATCTGATATCAGGCTGAATTGGCATTTAGAGGGATAACGGTTGCCCGAAGCTTGAACAGCTCAAATGCCGAAAAATTGGTCGCATAACCAGGCATGGCCGTAAACTTAGAAGTTGTTGGCCAATCCTGGGAGCAACCTCATCCTATCCCCAATGTCGCAATACAACTAGGCGAGTATGTCCCTCTCTTGCAGCAAAGAAATGCGATGGAGAAGAAAATCTGCCCCCACATGCTCAATGGTTAGCCCGGCAGCCTTCAAACAAGTAATCCTGTTGATTGTCGGGCGTAACCTATCTTGAGTAAGGCCATGAGTGAGGGAGTCCTGGATTAGGGGGTATCCGGACAGTCGGACTATATACTTTGGTCGGACTGTTGGACCACGAAGATACAAGACTCAAGACTCCGTCCCGTGTCCAGATGGGACTCTCCTTTGCGTGGAAGACAAGCTTGGCGATCCGGATATTATATTTCCTTCCTTGTAACCAACTCCATGTAAACCCTAGCCCTCTCCGATGTCTATATAAACTGGAGGGTTTAGTCCTTAGATGGACGATCACAATCATAATCATCATAGGCTAGCTTCTAGAGTTTAGCCTCTAAGATCTTGTGGTAGATCAACTCTTGTACTACTCATATCATCAATATCAATCAAGCAGGAAGTAGGGTTTTACCTCCATCGAGAGGGCCCGAACCTGGGTAAACATTGTGTCCCCTGCCTCCTGTTACCATTAGCCTAAGACACACAGATTGGGACCCCCTACCCGAGATCCGCCGATTTTGACACCGATATTGGTGCTTTCATTGAGAGTTCCTTTGTGTCGTCGCTACAAGGCTTGATGGCTCCTTTAATCGTCAACAACACGGTCCAGGGTTAGACTTTTCTCCCCGGATAGATCTTCGTGTTCGGCGGCTTCGCACTGCGGGCCAATTCGCTTGGCCAACTGGAGTAGATCGACGGCTACGCCCCTGGCCACCAGGTCAGGTTTGGAAATCTGAACTACACGGCCGATATCGACTTGATCTTCAACGGGTTCGGGCCTGTGCCAGAAGCGTCGGACAATCACGATGAGCACGACTTAGACCTACTGTCGGACAATGCTCGGGATATCACCCCTACAGTAGCCCCGGACCTAAATCCGGAGCAGATTGCGTTGCCCAAGGACGGGTGGATGGACCCCGTCCCGCAGGCCGCACACTCATCGGCGTAGAGCCGAACACAGGCCTCACCTCCAAAGAAGCCTGTGAACCGGACCCCCGGACTCATGTCCGGCTGTACGTTCCAGTTTGCGCGCTCGCGAGCCCGCCGAACCTGGATGGGCTCCGGTAATGGAGTTCACCGCTGCGGATATCTTCCAGCACTCGCCCTTTGGCGACGTGCTGAACTCATTAAAATCTCTCTTTGTCAGGAGACTCTTGGCCAAACTATGTCGGGCTTGAGTGGGAAGCAGACGACGAAGGAATTTGTTGCCCACCCACCACCCACTTCATTGCCACGGTCGATGATTTAACCGACGTGCTTGACTTCGACTCTGAAGACATCAATGGTATGGACGATGATGCATGAGAAGAACAGGAACCACCGCTCACGGGGCGGTGGACAGCTACCTCCTCATATGATCTATATATGGTGTACACTCCGAAGGAAACCAATGGTGATGAGGCAGCGGAGGATAACCCCTCAGGGAAGAAAGCAAAGCATGGGCGTCAACGGCGCCACTCCAAGCCCTGCCGTAGCAATACCGACACAGGAGACGAAAACAATTCGGATGGTGCCGAAGATGAATACAACCCTGATCATCCTCCCTTTGAGCAGGCCGAGCAGGAAGACGGGCAGGTCAGCCCAGATGAATGATACGTCTCCAACGTATCTATAATTTTTGATTGCTCCATGCTACTTTATCTATTGTTTTAGGCAATATTGGGCTTTATTATCCACTTTTATATTACTTTTGGGACTAACCTATTAACCAGAGGCCTAGCCCAGATATGTTGTTTTATGCCAATTTCAGTGTTTCGAGAAAAAGGAATATCAGACGGAGTCAAAACGGAACGAAATCAACTGGAGAAGTTCTTTTTGGAAGGAAACCCACCTGATGGACTTGGACCCCACGTCAGAAGATACGGGAGGTGCTCACGAGGGTGGGGGGCGCGCCCTCCCCCCTGGGCGCACCCCCTTGCCTCATGGGGCCCCCGTAGCTCCACCGACGTACCCCCTGCACCCATATATACATACGTACCCTAAAACTTCCAGAACAGAAAATAGATCGGGAGTTCCGCCGCCGCAAGCCTCTACAGCCACCAAAAACCAACCGGGGCCCTATTCGGGCACCCTACCGAAGGGGGATCCCATCACCGGAGGCCATCTTCATCATCCCAGCGCTATCCATGACGAGGAGGGAGTAGTTCACCCTCGGGGCTGAGGGTATGTACTAGTAGCTATGTGTTTGATCTCTCTCTCTCGTGTTCTCTCTCGTGTTCCATCTATGGCACGATCTTGATGTATCCCGAGCTTTGCTATTGTAGTTGGATCTTATGATGTTTCTCCCCCTCTACTCTCTTGTGATGAATTGAGCTTCCCCTTTTGAAGTTATCTTATCGGATTGAGTCTTTTATGAACACTTGATGTATGTCTTGCGTGCGATAACCATGGTGACAATGGGTTATTCTATTGATCCACTTGATGTATGTTTTGGTGATCAACTTGTGGGTTTCGTGACACTTGGGAACCTATGCATAGGGGTTGGCACACGTTCTTGACTCTCCGGTAGTAGCTTTGGGGCACTCTTTGAAGTACTTTTATGTTGGTTGGATGAATTTGAGATTGTGTGATGCATATCATATAATCATGCCCACGGATACTTGAGGTGACAATGGAGTATCTAGGTGACATTAGGGTTTTTGTTTATTTGTGTCTTAAGGTGTTATTCTAGTACTAACTCTTTTATAGATCGATCCGAAAGAATAGATTTGTGGTGGTTCGTACCCGACGATAATCTCTACGTTTGTTCTCCGCTATTAGTGGCTTTGGAGTGACTCTTTGTTGCATGTTGAGGGCTTGTCATATGTTCTATCTATGTTATTATTGTTGAGAGAACTTGCACTAGTGAAAGTATGAACCCTAGGCCTTGTTTCCTATCATTGCAATACCGTTTACGCTCACTTTTATCGCTCGCTACCTTGCTGTTATTATTATTTCAGATTACAAAAACCTATATCTACTATCTATTTTGCACTTGTATCACCATCTCTTCGCCGAACTAGTGCACCTATACAATTTATCATTGTATTGGGTGTGTTGGGGACACAAGAGACTCTTTGTTATTTGATTGCAGGGTTGTTTGAGAGAGACCATCTTCATCCTACGCCTCCTACGGATTGATAAACCTTAGGTCATCCACTTGAGGGAAATTTTCTACTATCCTACAAACCTATGCACTTGCAGGCCCAACAACGTCTACAAGAAGAAGGTTGTGTAGTAGACATCAAGCTCTTTTCTGGCGCCGTTGCTGGGGAGGTGAGTGCTTGAAGGTATATCTTTAGATGTTGCAATCGAATCTTTTTGTTTCTTGTTTTATCACTAGTTTAGTTTATCAAAGAAAACTACAAAAAAATGGAGTTGAGTTTGTCTCATACGCTTCACCTTTTTAATATCTTTCGTGAGTATAATGGAAAGGAAAATTGTGCTCAAGTGCTAGAGGAAGAAACCTATAGAATGTTTGGTACTAAATCTTTGAATGATGAGCATGATTGCAATGTTGTTAGTATGAATTCCTTGAATATCCATGATGCTAATGATATGCAAAGCCACAAGCTTGGGGAATCTATGTTTGATGGAGATGATATTTTTTATCCCCCAAGCTTTGATGAGCAAATTTACTATGATGAAAGCATGCCTCCTATCTATGATGATTATTGTGATGATACGTATGCCATAAAGAAGAAGTTTGCTTATGTGGAGAGTAGTGAAATTTCTATGCTAGTAGATCATGAAAAGAATGCTTTAGGTGCTGGTTATATTGTTGAATTCATTCATGATGCTACTGAAAATTATTATGAGGGAGGAACATATGCTTGTAGGAATTGCAATAATGTCAAGTTTCCTCTCTATGTGCTTAAATTCTTTAAGTTATGCTTGTTTTACCTTCCTATGCTAGTTGATTATTGTTCCCATAAGTTGTTTGCTCACAAAATCCCTATGCATAGGAAGTGGGTTAGGCTTAAATGTGCTAGTCATATGCTTCATGACACTCTCTTAATGTTTCAATTCTTATCTTTTATGTGAGCATCATTGTCATCATCATGCCTAGCTAAAAGGCATTAAAGAAAAGCGCTTGTTGGGAGACAACCCAATATTTATCCTTACTGTTTTTGTGTTTCCACATGATTATGCTACTGTAGTAATCATGATTTATAGCTTTTGTTTCAATAAAGTGCCAAGTAGAACCTTTGGGAAGACTTGGGTGAAGTTTATATGATCTTGCTGTGAAAAACAGAAACTTTAGCGCTCACGAGATTAGCTACCTTTTTTTTTACTGGAGAGTGCTTTTAGGTTGATTCTTTTTGCAGATGATTAATAGACAAATTGCTCAGGTCCAGCAATTTATTTCATAATTTTTGGGGTTCCAGAAGTATACGTTTTATACAGATTAATACAGACTATTCTGTTTTTGACAGATTCTGTTTTCTATGTGTTGTTTGCTTATTTTGATGCATCTATGGCTAGTATTAAGTTGTATGAACTATAGAGAAGGTAGAATACAGTAGATATTACACCAATATGAATTTACAATTAGTTAATTGCAGTACCTAAGTGGTGGTTTTATTTTCTTATACTAACGGAGCTTACGAGTTTTGTTTTGAGTTTTGTGTGGTTGAAGTTTTCAAGTTTTGGGTAAAGATTCGATGGAATATGGAATAAGGAGTGGAAAGAGCCTAAGCTTGGGGATGCACAAGGAACCCCAAGGTAATATTCAAGTACAACCAAGCAACTAAGCTTGGGGATGCCCCGGAAGGCATCCCCTCTTTCGTCTTCGTTCATCGGTAACTTTACTTCGAGCTATATTTTTATTCACCACATGATATGTGTTTTGCTTGGAGCGCCATTTTATTTTGTTAGTTTTTGCTTGCTGTTAGTTAGAATAATGTTTTGCTTCTTTAGTTTCAATAAAAGAGTCAAGGATAGCCTTTGCCATGCTTATTTTGCTAGTTTGCATGTTGCTGTTTGAAAACCGAAAGTTTACCTCTGTTGCAAAAATTCCCTAGAAAAGTCAGAGAATGGTATAACGTCGAATCTTTTTGCATATTGAGATCTGATAAATTTATTACAGTGGGAATTTTAGTTTATAATTTTTGGAGTCAGGGAAGTATTGATACTCTTGCATTCTTTACAGACTGTACTGTTTTGGCAGATTGCTGTTATGGTTGCATTGTTTGCGTATGTTTGCTTGTTTAATGATTCTATTTGAGGATAGGAGTATTAAATATACAGAGGAATTTAGTATTAAATGTGGAATAATAATTTAAGTGATTTGTTACAGTAGAATATGATAAGGTTTTGTATTGGTTTATACTAACCTATCTCATGAGTTCTTGTTGCATTTGTTGTGAATGAAGCTTTTGATAAAAAGAGAAACCATGATATGAGAGGAATTAAGGAGACACAAAAGTTCAAGCTTGGGGATGCCCAAGGCACCCCAAGATAATATTTCAAGAAGTCTCAAGCATCTAAGCTTGGGGATGCCCCGGTAGGCATCCCACCTTTCTTCTTCAACAACTATCGGTTAGTATCGGTTGAGCTTAAGTTTTTGCTTCTTCACGTGAGTTGTGCTATCCTTGCATTGTAGTTTAATTTAGCTTTGCTTGCTGTTTGAATAAGTATCAAGATCTGAAATTCTTTAATGAGAGAGAGCCTTACACAAATTGGAATTTGCTAGAATACTCTATGTGCTTCACTTATATCTTTTGAGCTTGATAATTTTTGCTCTAGTGCTTCACTTATATCTTTTAGAGCACGGTGGTGGATTTGTTTTAAAGAAACTATTGATCTCTCATGCTTCACTTAGATTATTTTGAGAGTTGTTAATAGCATGGTGATTTGCTTAATGTTAGTATACTTGGTATTCAAGATATGTGAAACTTTCTTTTGAGTGCGTTGAATACTAAGATAAGTTTGATGCTTGATAATTGTTTTGAGATATGAAGGTGATAATATTAGAGTCATGCTAGTTGAGTAGTTGTGAATTTAAAGAATACTTGTGTTGAAGTTTTGATTCCCGTAGCATGCACGTATGGTGAACCGTTATGTGATGAACTCGGAGCATGATTTATTTATTGATTGTCTTCCTTATGAGTGGCGGTCGGAGACGAGCGATGGTCTTTTCCTACCAATCTATCCCCCTAGGAGCATGCGCGTAATACTTTGCTTTGATAACTTCTAGATTTTTGCAATAAGTATATGAGTTCTTTATGACTAATGTTGAGTCCATGGATTATACGCACTTTTTCCCATCCTTCCACCATTGCTAGCCTCTCTAATATCGTGCACTTTTCACCGGTATCATACACCCACCATAAACCTTCCTCAAAACAGCCACCATGCCTACCTATCATGGCATTTCCATAGCCATTCCTAGATATATTGCCAGTCAACTTTCCACCGTTCCGTTTATTATGACACGCTCCATCATTGTCATATTGCTAGCATGATCATGTAGTTGACATCGTATTTGTGGCAAAAGCCACCTTTCATAATTCTTTCATACATGTCACTCATGTTTCATTGCATATCCCGGTACACCACCGGAGGCATTCATATAGAGTCATATTTTGTTCAAAGTATCGAGTTGTAATTGCTTAGTTGTAAGAAAAATAAAAGTGTGATGATCATCATTATTAGAGCATTGTCCGAAGTGAGGAAAGGATGATGGAGTCTATGATTCCCCCACAAGTCGGGATGAGACTCCGGACGAAAAAAAGAGGCCATAAAAAAAAGAGAAAAGGCCCAAATAAAAAAATGAGAGAAAAAGAGAGAAGGGACAATGCTACTATCCTTTTACCACACTTTTGCTTCAAAGTAGCATCATGATCTTCATGATAGAGAGTCTCTCATTTCGTCACTTTCATATACTAGTGGGAATTTTTCATTATAGAACTTGGCTTGTATATTCCAATGATGGGCTTCCTCACTCACATTGATATCTATAGATGGGCATCACCATAGCCCGTTTATACGCCTAGTTGATGTGAGACTATCTTCCCTCCTTTTGTCTTCTCCACAACCACCGTTCTATTCCACATATAGTGCTATATCCATGGCTCATGCTCATGTATTGCGTGAAGATTGAAAAAGTTTTGAAAATCTTAAAGTATGAAACAATTGCTTGGCTTGTCATCGGGGTTGTGCATGATTTAAATACTTTGTGTGGGGAAGATGGAGCATAGCCAGACTATATGATTTTGTAGGGATAACTTTCTTTGGCCATGTTATTTTGAGAAGACATAATTGCTTTGATTAGTATGCTTGAAGTATTATTATTTTTATGTCAATATGAACTTTTGTCTTGAATCTTTCGGATCTGAATATTCATACCATGATTAAGAAGACTTACATTGAAATTATGCCAAAGTATCACTCCGCATCAAAAATTCTCTTTTTATCATTTACCTACTCGAGGATGAGTAGGAATTAAGCTTGGGGATGCCTGATACGTCTCCAACGTATCTACAATTTTTGATTGCTCCATGCTAATTTATCTATTGTTTTAGGCAATATTGGGCTTTATTATCCACTTTTATATTACTTTTGGGACTAACCTATTAACCGGATGCCCAGCCCAGATTTGCTGTTTTATGCCTATTTTAGTGTTTCGAGAAAAAGGAATATCAGACGGAGTCAAAATGGAACGAAATCAACTGGAGAAGTTATTTTTGGAAGCAAACACACCTGATGGACTTGGACCCCACGTCAGAAGATACGGGAGGTGCTCACGAGGGTGGGGGGCATGCCCTCCCCTCTGGGCGCGCCCCCCTGCCTCATGGGCCCCCTGTAGCTCCACCGACGTACCCCCTGCACCCATATATACCTACATACCCTAAAACTTCCAGAACAGAAGATAGATCGGGAGTTCCGGCCCCGCAAGCCTCTATAGCCACCAAAAACCAATCGGGACCCTGTTCCGGCACCCAGCCGGAGGGGGATCCCATCACCGAAGGCCATCTTCATCATCCCGGCGCTATCCATGACGAGGAGGGAGTAGTTCACCCTCAGGGTTGAGGGTATGTACCAGTAGCGATGTGTTTGATCTCTCTCTCTCTCTCTCTCTCTCTCTCTCGTGTTCTCTCTTGTGTTCCATCTATGGCATGATCTTGATGTATCCCGAGCTTCGCTATTGTAGTTGGATCTTATGATGTTTCTCCCCCTCTACTCTCTTGTGATGAATTGAGTTTCCCCTTTTGAAGTTATCTTATCAGATGGAGTCTTTTATGAACACTTGATGTATGTCTTGCATGGGATAACCGTGGTGACAATGGGTTATTCTATTGATCCACTTGATGTATGTTTTGGTGATCAACTTGCGGGTTTCGTGACACTTGGGAACCTATGCATAGGGGTTGGCACACGTTCTTGACTCTCTGGTAGTAGCTTTGGGGCACTCTTTGAAGTACTTTTATGTTGGTTGGATGAATCTGAGATTGTGTGATGCATATCGTATAATCATGCCCACGGATACTTGAGGTGACAATGGAGTATCTAGGTGACATTAGGGTTTTGGTTGATTTGTGTCTTAAGGTGTTATTCTAGTACTAACTCTTTTATAGATCGATCCGAAAGAATAGCTTTGTGGTGGTTTCGTACCCGACGATAATCTCTACGTTTGTTCTCCGCTATTAGTGGCTTTGGAGTGACTCTTTGTTGCATGTTGAGGGCTTGTCATATGTTCTATCTATGTTATTATTGTTGAGAGAACTTGCACTACTGAAAGTATGAACCCTAGGCCTTGTTTCCTATCATTGCAATATCATTTACGCTCACTTTTATCGCTCGCTACCTTTCTGTTTTTATTATTTCAGATTACAAAAACCTATATCTACTATCTATTTTGCACTTGTATCACCATTTCTTCGCCGAACTAGTGCACCTATACAATTTACCATTGTATTGGGTGTGTTGGGGACACAAGAGACTCTTTGTTATTTGATTGCAGGGTTGTTTGAGAGAGACCATCTTCATCCTACGCCTCCTACGGATTGATAAACCTTAGGTCATCCACTTGAGGGAAATTTGCTACTGTCCTACAAACCTGTGCACTTGCAGGCCCAACAACGTCTACAAGAAGAAGGTTGTGTAGTAGAATCAACGAACAGGCGACAGACGGATATCCGGAGGAGGACAACTACATGCCCCCCTCCGAAGACGAGATTAGCCTTGGCGACGACGAGTTCGGCGTACCTGAGGACCCCGTGGAGTAGGAGCGCTTCAAGCACCGGCTTATGGCCACTGCGAGGAGCCTGAAAAAGAAGCAGCAGCAGCTCGAAGCTGATCAAGACCTGCTCACAGACAGATGGACTGAAGTCCTGGCAGTGGAGGTATACGGATTCGAGCGCCAGACGGCTGGCCGACCACCTCGTGGCCGGGACTAAACGGCATACCATCCCGAACCCCTACGCCAATACACTATGGCCCGAGGCAATAGGCAAGACCTACAAGATATACTGGAAAACAAAGCTGGACAGCCAAGATCAATCTACGAATTGCGTGTGTGCGCCCCAACACGCGATGATGATCATCACGCCGGATACACTATGAACAAGTCCGGCCGGGCCGAATACAGCCACCCAGACTCATTCGAACTGCATAGCCACATAGCCCAACATAGAGGCGCCGCACACCCCCTTTGCTTCACTGACGAAGTGATGGATCATGAATTCCTAGAAGGGTTCAAACCCGTAAACATCGAATCATACGATGGCACAACAGACCCCGCAGTATGGATCGAACATTTCCTTCTCCACATTCACATGGCCTGCGGAGACGATCTACACGCCATCAAATATCTTCCCCTTAAGCTCAAAGGACCTGCCCGGCACTGGCTAAACAGCCTGCCGGCAAATTCCATTGGCAGTTGAGAAAACCTGGAAGACGTGTTCCTCGACAACTTCCAGGGCACATACGTGCGACCACCGGACGCCGATGACTTGAGCCACATTACTCAACAGCCTGGAGAGTCAGCCAGGAAATTCTGGACTCGGTTCCTAACTAAAAAGAACCAAATAGTCGACTGTCCGGACGCCGAAGCCCTGGAGGCCTTTAAGCATAATATCCGCGACGAGTGGCTCGCCCGACACCTCGGCCAGGAAAAACCCTAACGACACTGATGACCCGCTTCTGTGCTGGCGAGGACAGCTGGTTAGCTCGCAGTAGCACCATGCCACATTCCGGCACCTCGGATGTCCGCGACAATAACGGCAAGCCACGGCGCAACAGACATAAGCGATGGAACAACAGCGACAACACTGAAGACACGACAGTCAACACCGGATTCAGCGGATCCAAATCCGGTCAGCGGAAAAAGGCGTTCAAAGGACACAATCAGGGACCGTCCAGTCTGGACCGCATACTCATACACTCGTGCCAAATTCATGGCACCCGGATAAGCCAGCAAACCACACTAATAGAGACTGCTGGGTATTCAAACAGGCCGGTAAAATAAACGACAAAAACAAGGACAAGGGGCTGCACAGTGATGATGACGAGGAGCCCCGGCGTCCGAACACGGTCGGACAGAAGAAGTTTCCCCCCAGGTAAAAATGGTCTACATGATCTACGCCACCCACATTCCCAAACGGGAACGAAAGAGAGCACTACGGGAGGTCTATGCGATGGAGTCAGTCGCCCCAAAATTCAAACCATGGTCAGCCTGTCCGGTTAACTTTGATTGTAGGGATCACCCTACCCGCATCCGTCACGATGGTTCAGCCGCATTGGTCCTAGACCCAATCATCGACGGATTCCACCTCACGCGAGTCCTTATGGACGGCGGTAGCAGCCTGAACCTGCTTTATTAGGACACAATGCGCAAAATGGGCATCGACCCTTCAAGGATCAAGCCCACCAAAACCACCTTTAAAGGTGTAATTCCAGGAGTAGAGGCCCGTTGCACGTGCTCTATAACATTGGAAGTGGTCTTCGGATCTCCGGATAACTTCTGAAGCGAAGAGTTAATCTTCGATATCGTCCCTTTCCGTAGTGGTTACCACGCACTGCTTGGACGAACCGCATTTGCTAGATTCAATGCGGTACCACACTATGCATACCTCAAGCTCAAGATGACAGGACCTCGCGGGGTCATAACAGTCAACGGATACACAGACCTCTCTCTCCGTACAGAAGAACATACTTTAGCCCTCGCGGTGAAAGTACAATGTGGCCTTCTCCGACAAACCACCAATCCGGCGGCGACAACCTCGAACACCGTCAAGCGAGTCCGGAGCACCCCGCAATAGGATCGCCAGGCATGCCAAGAGCGCGACTAGCAGTCCGACCTCCGCTCCAGCCCCATCAAAGCAGCATTTGTGTCGCGCGTACACAATTACGCACTCAAAATACCATGGGCATAGGCGGAGGCTCAACAGCGACTCAGTCAACAATGAGGTATAACCGCAACATACTTTAATAACCCCCCTTTATCGTTCAGGACACTGCTTTAGGGAAGCCTCTTCAGAAGAGACGGATTGTCGGACTTACATAGAAGAAAAAACCAAGGAGACAACAGGCTTTTCACACAAAGGAAATATCCAGGTGGAATCTGTTCATGATCGTTATACCTGTTTTATATACCTACATGCAGCCCGCCCTTGGATAGGACATTTCAAATAGTCCTATTTACTTCTGCTTAAACGCACTCATTGTAAACATACGCTTAAACGTATTATTCATCAATGGTAGATAATATATAGCATCAGCTTATTATTGCTATTTGCACATTTTTCCTATAAATGTTTACTTAATATTGCATCCGTACACCTTCGTACGTTCACTTTGCCAGGGGCTTCTTATGGCACCCCATAATATGACAAGACAAGTCCGAACACTTTCAACAGTGCGGCACCCCGAACTTATAGCACTATATGCATCAGCTCCGAATCATGTCTTGGGTCAATAGTTGGGTTTGCCCGGCTCCCTTGTTTTGGTACCTTACGTTACGTTATATCGGCTAAGGTAGCATAGGGAGAACTACTGCGATTGTGTCCCAGTTCTTCCGGACGAGCACCTCAGTAGAGAAAGCCGAAAACTGACCAGCATGATGCGGCGAGAGCTGGTCGCTGTTCAAGAGGTCTTAAAATCCTTAAAGATTTTTCCGCTTTAGGCGAGGAATCGGCTTCTTCCGATTTAGGTGTATATAGCGCCCCAATTCGGCTTTCCGAATTCTAGGGGCTTCGCCGAAATTTAAAATTGTAGACTTCTATGGCAAAGTGAAAGTTATAAAGCCGCATAGTCCGATTGCCTTGTTCGCTGCGCCAGACACCTCCTTAAGGTACCAAAAATTTGGATAAAGAGTGTCTGGGTTTTTCCAGGAACACACCGGTACTAGTTACGTGGGGGTAGAAGCCGACGACTGGCCTACTTTCAGAATTATATAAACAACCGCACAGAAGGTAATATTTTAAATCAAAAAGTGCTATATAGCGCAAGTAGCTTCGTCTTTATGTTACAACAACGACAGAAGTACATTTACTCAAGGATCGTGTCCTTGGTACATTCATCGGCCACGAGACAAGCGCCCTTCATAATGCCATCATAATATTTTTCGGGAGAGCGATGCGCCTTACCCTCCGGCGGCCCGTCCTTCACCAGCTTCTCCGCATCTAGCTTGCCCCAGTGCACCTTTGCACGGGCAAAGGCCCGGCGGGCACCCTCAACGCAAACGGATCGCTTGATCACCTCAAGCCGCGGACAGGCGTTTACCATCCGCTTTATCAGGACGAAGTAGCTGGCAGGCAAGGGCTCACCAGGCCACATCTGGACTATGAAATCCTTCATAGCCACTTCGGCGGCCCTCTGGAGTTCAACCAACTGCTTCAGTTGGTCACTCAGAGGCACCGGGTGTTCGGCTCCAGCATACTGGGACCAGAACAGCTTCTCCATTGAGCTCCCTTCCTCGGCACGGTAGAACTCCGCAGCATCAGATATGCTGTGTGGCAAATCTGCGAATGCCCCTGGAGAGCTCCGAATCCGGGTAAGTAAAAGCAATGTCTCCTCCACATGCTTGCTTTGCATAAAGAATGTCTTACCCACCGCTATCTTCTTCGCCGCCTGGATTTCATGCTGTGCCATTTCGGCTTCATCCTTGGTGTCTTTCATACTTGCAAGGGCCTTCGCAAGCTCAGACTCTGTCATCTTGAGATCGTGCTCCCAGGACTTGAATTTCTTGCCGAATTCCTGGAGCTCTTGTTGTACCTCACCCACTCTAGCACCTTGCTTTTCGTGCTCCTTGCGCTCCAGGGCCGCCTTGTCTTAGGCCTCGGACAGCGCTTTCTTCAGAGACGCTACTTCGGTGGTGGCCCCTATCACAAAGTCACGAGGCTTTGTCGTTAGAATCACCAATTTTTGTCTATTCTTTACAAATATGTGAACGGGGTGTCACTCACCTTTGTTCTCTTCGAGCTGCCTCTTCATGAGGCCAAGATCTCCTTGTACCTGCTCCAGATCCCGTTTAAGTCCGACGACCTCGGTCGTGCGGGAAGTAGAGGCAAGCAGCACAGCCTGCATATTCACATGTACACCTACTATTAGACTCCTGTGGATTATAATTGACCCTCCATTTGGCTTTCCGTTCCGAACACCAAACAGAGTATCAGGAGCTACCTATCGGGTGACAATTTCGCACATTTTTATTACTTACCTCAAAGCCTGTCAGGAGGCTGGTGCAGGCTTCGGTTAGTCCGCTGTTGGCAGACAGAACATTCTGAATCACCGCACTCATAAGAGTACAGTGCTCTTCATCCATGGAAGCGCCACGAAGCGCTTCCAGCAGACTATCCGACGTCTCTGGCATAACGGAAGTCATCGGCATGGACGGCTCGCCCTCCCTAGCGAGGGGCCGTCTGCCTGAATCCGGAACCATCGAAGTTTCCGGCCTAGTATCCGGCTGAGAGCCCGGCTTGCTGCGGCTCTCATCGGCACGATCCACGGGGATCTTATACCCCGTGTGCCTTGCGTCTGGAATTCCGCCTTGGGGCATCTCCAGAGTAACCTCCCCCTGCTCTGGGAGCCTTTGGGACAACACCTCTGTGTCGTCCGCAGGCCGAGGAGTAGTGGCCGTCGGGAGCGAGTTCATCTCTGAATCACTCAAGGACCCATCCGAAGATGATACCTCGGGATGGACCCTGGCCGGACTGCATATATGTTCGGTGTTATAACAAGACTATGAAGCAAAGTCGCACTAAAAACAATAGGGTGCGGATACTTACGATCTTACTAGGGGCTTCCCCCTGGGCAGTCAATCCTCCTCGCTATAGGCGGAAGTGGTGGAGTAATCCGGAAGGGACGCCTTTCCCTTCTTGGGCATCCCGGCTTCCCCCTCCGGGGTGGCTTTCCTCTTCTTCTCCTCCCCAGTGTGGGGAGGCAGAGTTTCTTCGTGTCCCCCCCGCCTCCGTGGGAGGAATCCACCTCATCATCTTCGGACGAAGAGGGTATGACGGCCTTACGACGGGGGCCCTTCTCGGTCCCCGGGGCCGCCTTCTTAGGCCCCTCGTCCTCTCCAGATGGGGTGGCCCCTTCCTCTTCTTCCTCCCCTTTGGGGGAGGAGTGTGCCTCGTCATCTTCGGATGAGGCGTCCGCTGCGACCTTACGTTGTAGACCCTTCCTGGTCCCCGGGGCCTTCTTTTCTGGCGCCTTGTAGGGTGCCGAGACTAGCATCTCCGTCAAGAGAGCATCTGCTGGACCTTCTGGTAGTGGGGCCAGACAGTCTCCACATATTCCTTATCAAATACGCGCAAAGATTTAAGATTCCCCCATGAGTACATTGGGAAGAACTGAATCCGGTGGTAGTCAGAAAACTAACCGGACGGGGGAGCCGCGCGGCGTGAAGTCCGTGATCCTCGGATGCAGGAGGAGGTACTTCGGAGGCATTGAACAGCGCCTTCCAGGCGCCCTTGTGCGTCATGCCGTAGAGCTTTTGAAGCGTCTGGTGTTCGGCCGGGACGAACTCCCACAGATTAAAAGCCCGTCTTTGGTACGGCAGAATCCGACGGACGAGCATGACCTGGACCACGTTGACAAGCTTGAGTTTCCTGTCCTTCATATTCTTGATGCAGTTCTGGAGTCCGGTCAGCTCTGCAGGTTCGCCCCAGGCCAGGCCCTTCTTTTCCCAGGAGGAGAGCCACATGGGGATTCCGGATCGGAATTCGGGGGCCGCCGCCCAGTTGGCACCACGCGGCTCAGTGATGTAGAACCACCCCGATTGCCACCCTTTCACGATCTCCAGGAAGGAGTCGTCAAGCCAGGTGACGTGGGGCATCTTGCCCACCATGGCACCTCCGCACTCCGCTTGCTGGCCGCTCACGATCTTCGGCTTCACGCAGAAGATTTGTATCCACCGGCCGAAGTGAGGCCTGATACAGAGGAAGGCCTCGCACACAACGATAAACGCCGAGATGTTGAGGACGAAATTTGGGGCTAGATCATGGAAATCTAGCCTGTATTAGAACATGAGCCTGCGGACGAAGGGATGAAGTGGAAATCCCAGTCCACGGATGAAGTGGGCGAGAAATACGACCCTCTCATGGGGTTCAGGAGTTGGAGTGACCTGCCCTTTGTCCGGAGGCCGGTGCGCAATTTCTGCGGCCAAGTACCCGGCCGCCCGGAGCTTCGCAATATGCTCCTCCTTCACGGTGGAGGCCACCCACTTGCCTCCAGCTCCGGACATGTTTGGCTGTGCGGAGAAAGCGTGAATGGATAAGCAGAGGAGGAAGAAGGCGTGGGTGAAAATGGGGAATCCTTATCCCTTTATAGAGGCGGCGAAAATGGTGTGCCTCCCCACTTTCTCGTTGAGAATTGCTTATTTCCCAAAGGCCACGATTGGTTGCACGGTTGGGGTACCCATACCCGTATTGATGGAAATCCCGTAATAAGGGGACACGATCTCTGCTGTGACAAGACGTGCCAAGGAAACCGCCTCGCAATATGCACTATGGCTGGTTGTGGGAAAACGATTCGAATAACGACCCGACCGTAGTGTCATGTCACTTTGTTTGAAGTTGTCAGCAGATTATATTTGTGAAATATCATTCTCTCTACTATGGTGTATGAAGATCATCTTGTAGATCCGGACACGACACAAGTGTTCGATAATTATTTTGGAATGTTCGGAGAAGGAACCTGCCTTGCAATGCCAAAGACAAACTGCATGCTGGACTCATCGTCATTGAAGCCTGGTTCAGGGGCTACTGAGGGAGTCCTGGATTAGGGGGTATCCGGACAGCCGGACTATATACTTTGGCCGGACTGTTGGACCACGAAGATACAAGACTCAAGACTCCGTCCCGTGTCCGAATGGGACTCTCCTTTGCATGGAGGACAAGCTTGGCGATCCAGATAGTATATTTCCTTCCTTGTAACCAACTCCATGTAAACCCTAGCCCTCTCTGGTGTCTATATAAACCAGAGGGTTTAGTCCTTAGAGGGACGATCATAATCATGATCATCATAGGCTAGCTTCTAGGGTTTAGCCTCTATGATCTCGTGGTAGATCAACTCTTGTACTACTCATATCATCAATATCAATCAAGTAGGAAGTAGGCTTTTACCTCCTTTGAGAGGGCCCGAACCTGGGTAAACATTGTGTCCCTTGCCTCCTGTTACCATTAGCCTAAGATGCACCGATCAGGACCCCCTACCCGAGATCCGCCGGTTTTGACACCGACAATGAGCGCTCCATTCCTTGCCGCACTAAACACATTCCATCTATGCTTCACAGAAATCAGGGTCTTCCTTATCCTGGATCCAGCACCAATCCCCGCTCCACTCTTCCCACCTTTCGCGCTACCTCCCAGGGATATAATCCAAAAGTTTCGTCACCACCTGCGGCATCCAGCTAATGCTCCCGGAGCGGTGGCCTTTGTTTTCCACCCGCGGAACAACATAATGTCGGAAAAGATCCGCAATGGGGGAGAATCCGACGAAATTCTCGCACAAGTGTGTGAAAATGGCCATGGTCGCCATTGCATTCAATGTGAAGTCAAGGAGGTGGAATCCATAGATGGTCATGACCGCCTTAAAGAATTCGGAGAAGGGGGGGTTAGAGGCCACAGATAAAATAAGCACAGAAGAATCGATACGAATCCGACGGATCTTCCTCCCCCTCCGTAAAATCTTTGGGCCCTCCGTGCCCTTTCAGAACAGGCCTCCCCCACATGTATCCATACTTTGCTTGAAGAACTGGGCCGCTCAGGTTCGACGGGAGGAAGACGACATCTTCCCTCTGCTTCTTGTTCAGCTCCGCTGCCCTCTTCCTCCCCTCGGCGGCTACTTCCTTCATCGTGACCATTTGCTTTCCTTTCTCTGCGGGTTTCTTCCCCATTCCCGCGGCGGCGATGAGGAAAGATAAAGGGGTCGATGAGAAGGTCGGCGGCGGATGGAAGGGAGGGAGGGGGGATCGTCGCTTGGCTTGCGGAGGAAGATGACAGAAGGGCGAAGTGAGGGAAAGGTGTACCGTGCTGCTCCGCTTTTCCCTATTTTAAGGGGAGAAGTGTGGAACAGAGGCGCGAAGCTTCAGAAAGTTACCATTTTACCTTAACTTCAATAGTCCCACGACCCCACGACGCGTAGTAATTATGCGATGTGGACGTTGGATTGACTAGTCGTCGTGGCGAACCGGCATGTGCAGCCCTCTCCTGCCATGTGTCCGTGCACTGCTTTGGGTCCTAACCAAACGTGCCACGCCGACACGTGTGGCTCAAGCCCGGGGGCTTATGTCGTGGAAAACAGACAGGGGTATTTATTTTCCCCTCACTCGTGCATAGACAGGACCAGGCCATACCAGAGTACTAGAGACCAAGATCTTTGAAGGACCAACATACAGATCAAGAGGACCAAGGTCAAGCCAGAGAAGCAAGATACCACCAGGTGAAAAGCCTCCCTTGGTGGGCAGATGAAGCTCGGCAAGGGAGAAGCCACCCCCGGAAGAGAACATACAAGACATCCCGACAGGGCCTACCGGGACTCACGGAGGCAAGAACCACCTCACCAACCACTCCACCACGACCCACATCATCAATCAGTGTAGTGTCACCATGCAAAGTGATTAAGTGGCAGCCATTCGCCACATGGCAACCTCTTTCTACATGAATACCTTCAGACGACACCCATCTTGCGACATGTCAAGCAAGCAGGCATGAAGCCGGCAAAACGGCCCGGCAATGCTTGTCGGGCGAACAACGATGTGACGTAGAGCGAAACATTTAATGCGCTCTGTCAGCCTGTAGAGATAGGTATGATAGCACTGTTTGCTATATTATCAGTGCATAATGAATGATTTTCCATTGTGGTGACCCCTTGATCTATAAAAGGAGGCCCATGGGAACCGTAGAAGAGGTTAGAAGGTTGGACACCCACACACTCTTATGCGCGTAACCATTGCCGCCCAGCAAGGGTACTGCGCTACACCACCATTCTTCCACCATCAAACCCCCAAAGAAGGAGTAGGGTTTTACGCCTCGCCGCGGCCCGAACCTGGGTAAAATTGCTCGTGTGATCTCTGTCGTGCTGCCTCATGCTCCTCTTCTCTTCGTGCAACATCACATCCCCCCTGCCGAACCAGCAAGGGACCCTTGGTCTCATAGGTGGTTGCCCATGACATCTTTGGAGCGCTTGCTTGCTTGACATGTCGCAGGTATGGTGTCGTCTGTAGGTATTCCTGTAGAAATAGGCTGCCATGTGGGGACTGTCTACCACTTAATCACTTTGTGACTTGACACCACACTAATTGATGACGTGGGTCGTGGTGGAGTGGTTGGTGACGTGTTTCCTTCCTACGTGAGTCCCAGCAGGCCCTGCAGGACGTCTTGGATGTCCTCTTCCGAGGGTGACTCCGCCTTCACCAAGCTGTTCTTCCCGGTATGGGAGGCTTTTCTCCTGGTCATATCTTACTTCTCTACCTTGATGTTGGTCCTCTTGGCCTGCCTGTTGATCCCTCGAAGATCTTGGTCTCCTGCACTTGGCATGGCCTGGAGCCATAATCTTGTTCCCGCCTGTGCACTGTCTGGGCAGTAGACCCAGGGTTTGTTGCACCGACAGATGCCATCGGGCCTGCCCTGATCGCGCTGCCAAGTGTCGTCCGAGTAGGCCCTAATAAGTGCACAGGTAGGGGCCCCAAAGAGGCTGGTCTCTTGGGGACTTATTTACTTCTATATTAATCTTTAGTATGGGCGAGTTCACGGTTTTCCTGCGCGCCGCGTAAACCAATAATGGTGGGGCTACTCTTGTAATGGCCCGTGAATGACTTTAACGCACGGGTTAGAAACTGCCAATTCACTCTTCCCACCACACCCTTATCCTCACCCTAGTATGTTGCATGCATCGCACAGGTTAGGTAATGGAGGCGCGTGGCACGGAAGAGCATTATGGCGAGGGTCCGGTGTTCTGGGATTGGTTGAGGAGGGCGGTGGTTACTCGTCGGGGAATTAACGCCCAGTCCCCTGCTCGCCTATAAAAGGAGGAGAGAAAGGAGGGCAGAGTCATCCATCTCCGCATTTCTTCTTCCCTGTGTTCTACTTTTTCCTGGTCATGTTGAAGAAAACAGTCTGGGGCCAGCCCCCGGGCTTTAGCCTTGAACTTCACTTGGTCTGAGGAGGGTACTCGGGCGGCGCGGTGACATCGCCAAAGGTGGCGACTCGGGTGCGCTCGTCGCTCGGTCACCCATAGCCTTCATCCTAGTGGGAGGGGATGTG
The DNA here is from genome assembly GCF_018294505.1 of Triticum aestivum. Classification (NCBI taxonomy): domain Eukaryota; kingdom Viridiplantae; phylum Streptophyta; class Magnoliopsida; order Poales; family Poaceae; genus Triticum; species Triticum aestivum. Next base: position 244,612,566 of record NC_057804.1, read on the forward strand.
AACGACACCATGCCTAGGCTTGCAACGGGCGTGGGGTGTGGTAGTTGGCCGCTCCCCAGTCTCTGTTCCTTCACAATGCCGAGGAGGAGCGTTGGGAGAGGTTCGCCGCCGACGAAGGCGGATCTGACTCCTCCTGGGCGCCATCCTCTGGTCATGCAGGAGGGCTTCTTGCTGTCGGATTTCGGGTTCCGGCAGACCCTTGAGGTTTGAACTCTGGGGTACGCGCGAAGACCTCTCCCCTACCAACTCACGTCTCAAAGCCTTGCAAGGGATCTAAGCTAGAGAGATGAACACACAAGGGACACGAGGTTTATACTGGTTCAGGCCACCATTGTGGTGTAATACCCTACTCCAGTGTGTGGTGTGGTGTATTGCCTCAGGGGATGATGATGAACAATACAAAGGGAGAACACCCTCGCGAGGGGCTGTTCTTGAGCTGGTGCGATGAACTGCTTGGGTGAGTTCAATTTCCCCTCTCTCTCTCTCTAGTCTACCCAAAATCTGGATCTCTCCCTCCTTACTCTGTGGTGGCTAGCTCTATTTATAGAGGGAGGCCCTGGGCCTCTCCCCAAATAATGAGCGGGAAGGGCGCCAACAATTGGCCATTTTGAAGGGGAACATCTAGTACACTTATCATGAATAAGTTGGTCTTCGATTGCCAAAGACTCTGATGGTGACGCCGTCCTGGGCTCCACGGTGACCTCCATCCTGCCATCCCGCTGGTCTTGGTCTTGTTGCATCCAAACGGTAACCTTTTCCTGATGCCTTGGCTGTGCTTGCCCCCTTTGCACCAAAGGGGAAACAAGGACACTGCGCAGGCCGGCACCCGCCTGGCGCCCGCCTGGTCTCGATCGTCATGGCTTGCGTCGCGAGCACCTCGCGAGGTACCCTGCCTTGATCTCTCCGCCTCCTCGCGAGCTCGCCTGATGAGGCTGCTCTTGGGAAAGCTTCCTGTCGTCTGCCCCGCGAGGCTTGGCCCCTCGCAAGGGTCTTGAGCTTGAGCTGATGAAGCTGGGCTGCACTGGGCCTCCGCTTGAGCTATGCCGCAGCCCGGAGGCAGGCAAGTCTGGGGACCCCTGTTTATAGAACACTGACAGTAGCCCCCGGGCCCAAGGCGCGCCCGGACTTGGCATAGCAAAGAAGCAAAGGGGCAAGTGCAAAGTACCGCGGGCCTCAATAGCCTGCGTCCTTGGGCGCCGCGTGGCGATTGATTGGACGTGGGCGTCTCCGCTTCCCCACGACGCCTCGGCAACCGTCCGTCTGACAAAAAGGGGTACCCGGGCCAGACTTACTTGCTTCGTTCTTGTTCGCCTTGCTCCAGATCCCCTTTCTTGCTCTTCTCCTTCTCGCTTCCGAAATCCTCCAGATCTGCCTCAATCCCTTCCATCCGGCAAGCCATGGTGCCTCGCAAGACCCCGACCGAGGCCTGATACTCGCCGGCTCAGGATACCCCGAACGCGCCTGATGACGGTGGCAAAGGGCAACGAGGGGGCGACTGTGCTCAAGGCCGGCTCCGCCCAGCCTGAAGGCAAGGGGAGCACCTTCTACCCGCTCTTTGTGAGCGCCATCATCGCCGGTCTGGTGCCGCCTTTTTCCGAGTTCTTCCTTGCTATTCTTCACCAATACAACTTGCAAGCTCTGCACCTCCACCCCAACTTTGTTCTTCTCCTGGCGATTTTCGCCTACTATTGTGAGGCTCACGTTGGAGTGATGCCCTCAGTGGCCTTGCTGCGTCATAACTTTTCCTCCGGGTTTCTGGTGCCCACATCACCGCATGCGCGAGCTTTATCGCATACTCCAACTCCAATGCCATCTCGAAGCCTGGGAAGAGGATCGAAGGCTTCCGGAGCAAGTGGGTCATGGTGGATGTTGGGCGCATCCACCCTCGACTGGTTCTGCCTACGGGGCAGCCCAAGGCCGTTGATGCATGGTCTCTCGCGGAGCTTGACGACCCCCGTGTGAAGGTGGTGCTAAAGAGGAGGAACGCGGACCTGAGGCCAGGCAACTTGGGGGCGGCGAAGCTGACCGGAGCTACGCTCCTGAGGGAGTTCCTGGAGAACCAGGTGGCTCCACTCTAGGGGCACTCGCTCCCATTGTGGATCCATGGGGAAGCAGATGCCGCCCTTCGCCTAAGCTCTGAGGCCCTGGCCGACGAAGATCTGACCGCGGCTCTCCATTCCTTGGTTGGGGGAGACGTGGCAAGCCCGAAGGGCACTCCTATCCCCCTGTTCCTTCGCAACGACTGGGAGCAGGTGGTGAACGCCATGCCCATCTTCAACGGTGAGGGGTTGGTGCCAGCAGAAGCTCTCGGGGATCTGGTGGTATTGGCGACGGTGAACGTGTCCTCCGACGACTCCGGCGGGGGTGAGGAGGAAGAAGAGGAGGAGGAAGAAGAGCCTGACTCTGAGGCGACCGGCGAGGAGTCGGGGGACTCCTTCCCTCGGTGAAGGTTCCGCGCCCTCCGCTCCATGCCAGACAACAACGAGGCCGGTGCCAGGCAAGGCAGGGAGGACTCTCCCTTGGTCCCGAGGAAGGGCAGGACGGGGCTGGTTCCCCCAGGGTCTGCTCTGGTCCCAGGGCGGTCTGAGGCCAGCTCCGACCCTCCCGACGCGTCTTCTGCCGCCAGGCCTCCCAAGGCTGACACCAGCTGTAGGCTCTCGGGCTTCAAGTTTGGCCGGAGGCTACTTGAGTCCGTGAACGACGACCAGTAAGTGCTCGATTCGTGATTTGCTTTGTTTCTGTCGCCAAGGCTTGACGTCTGCATCATTTTGGCCAGGCCGGCGCCTGCAGCAAAAAGGTTGAAAGGGGCCTCGGCGGCCCTGCTTGGGGCGAGTTTGCCTGCCGAGCCAGCGCCTTCATCTGCGGGGAAAGGAGGCGGCGAGGCTCGTGCCTCCCCTGCCCGGTCGTCTTCGCGAGGCCAGTAGGGACGCTCTGGCGGGGAGTCAGACCCCGTGGCCCCGCTGACCCTGGAGGTGCCTGCACTTGATGCTGTCGCCGAGGTGGCCAAGGCTCAGGGGGTCCCTTCCTCCCAAGTTGTGATCACGCCGCCGCCCTCTCCGCCTATTCCACTGGCTCCCGTCTCTTCTGCTTCCTCTACCGTCCTAGACCGGGCTGCCAACGAACTGAGCTAGTTGTGGGAGGATCTTCGGAGTGCGGACCCCCGCCTGGTGGCCGGGCGCCTGGAGCTAGCCTCTAGCTAGGTACGCTCTGACGCCTCCGTCCGAGCGGTGCTGAGCCAGCCCATGTCGGGCTCCGATGAGGAGAAGCAAGCCGCCTCCCATGCCAAGGCCGCTCACGACGCAGCTTTGGGTGACGCTGCGGATGTCCGGGGCCGCTGCAAGGCGCTGGAGGACGAGCTGTAGGCCCGCGTGACAAGCTTGCCAAGGAGGTCCGCGGCCGCCAGGAGAAGGAGAAGGAGATGAAGGTTCGGGAAGCTACCATCAGGGACCGGGACACCGAGCTCGATGACCGTCGTGACTGGTTGGAGACGCTGGAGCAGGCGCTGAAGGCAGAGAGGACTGAGCTAGACGGCAAGGTGAAGGTCCTGGCCGAGGATCGAGTGGCCTTCGCGAAGCTGGAGGAGAAATCTCGCGCCGCGCTGAAGATGCTTTATGAGGGCGGCTTAGAGAAGCCATTGGCTGGCGCAGAGGATGGCCCTGCCGAGCTGCTTCCCTTCCTGGTCCGTGCACTTGAAGATGTCACAGACGGCCTTGGTCCCACCGCCGAGGCCGAGGCGCGTGACCTATCTTCTGCAGCACTGACGCATATCCTCAGCCACGTCTACCTTCGCGACCCCAACGTCGACCTCGACAGCCTGCTGGAACCTGTGAGCGGCGACCTTGCCGCTGCTGCTGCTGAGGCTGTGAAAGGCCGAGCTAAGGCTTTGTTGGGGAGGTTCCGCGCCTTCAGCACCTGGCCCGGGCGTGATGCTGCCAGCTCCACGGCCTCAGGGGGTGGAGCCGCCAAGCGTGACTCCACCACAGGCGGCGACACCACCGAAAAGTGATCCATTCGCGGCTTCTGTCCTGTTTCAATTCCTCCAACATGCACCATGCCTCGTGGAGGCGTTTAAACTTGTGTTTGGCGTTGTGAAACAATCTATGGCCTGTAATATTTTCTTTTGAATTCCCTAGAATTTGCATTTTCCCTCCTATTTGCTTGTGTTCTACGTCGGCAGGGCCCGGCCCCGCGCATACCTCAGCCGCCGTTAGCCCCGACCGGAAACCAGGACGGGACTAAGGAGTGAGAGGCTACGTGACCAGTTAGGCTCCTGAGTCACGATTCTCAGGAGTCCCCCTTGACATGCAAACAACAAGTAGGGAAGGGAGGCATAGGAGTGGATTTGCCGTTCTACATCGGCAGGGCCCGGCCCCGCACATACCTCAACCGCCATTAGCCTTTCGGAACTAAGGAGTGAGGGGCTACATGACCAGTTAGTCTCCTGACTCGCGATGCTCAGGAGTCCCCCTTGACGTTCAAACGAGTTTTCATACGTTGGATCCGCTCGGGGAGGGGCGCGCGACGACCAGGTCCGAGGGACCTGGCTAGGTGGCATGCGCTCGGGCATGGCCCGGGCGCAGCCCCTGTGTCCAGCCCCCTCGCGCGGCACTCCCGAGGGGAGGCGTTGTGATGGTGCCAGACACTGAGTTCTGGGCTCCCTGAGGTTGATATAGCCATGGGCCGCCCTCAGTTTTTTATCACCAGCGCGGAGCATAGTGCTTCCGTATGTGTACGGGCATAGCCGCTCCTCGGTAGTGTCGTCAGCCAGCGCGGAGCATGGTGCTTCTACTAGTGCGTGGGAGGGGGCTCCCCTCCGGGAGGAGGCCCCAAGGCATGTACAGCCCCGCCTGACACGTGGCCGACACGGTAGGGCTAGGAGAGGTGTATCTGGGCACCCGTGAGCCAGCGCGGGACTCACGAGGTCCTACCTCGAGGCGGGTTGCGCCTGGCTTTGGGCCTTTATCAATGGTATGTTCCTGCAAGGTGGTTAGAATGCAAGTGCTCTACGTCCTCAGGTCCCGGCCCTCGAGCAAGCTCAGCCGCCGCTGGTATGATAGGTCGCGATGCCGTGGGTCAAGGCCAGGGGGTGAGGACTGCAGAGCCAGTAAGGGCCCATGAGTCGCGATGCTCAGGCACCCCCCTATTAACGTTCAAGCGCTTTCCATGAGAGTGAAGAGGTCCGCGATAGGCAGCGAACGATAATCATGGGAATCAGGTTAAGCATCGAGGAGCAAATCCATTTAGATAGATGCGGAAAAGGCGAATGCCACTGGGTCAGGCCCGAGCAGCTTGGGGATAATGCAGCCCGAGGGGCGCCCCCAACAAGGTAAGCAGAGAACATAAGCAAAACGGATACATGCTACAGGGACGGACCCACATGACCTAGGAATGATGCAGCCCTGTGGGCGCTCCCAGCTGAAAATGGAACTTTGAAAGATGTCACCTGATACCGTCGGAGATGAAGGAATGCTGAAGTAGCGGAGGACGCGCGGTGAGGAAGCTGACCCTCACGAGCTCCCAGGACCAGGAGCCTCCGGAGGCCCCGAGGCCGTAGGGGGATCCTCGAGCACCATCTCCATCTCTGCCAGGACCGCGCAATGCCTGACCTCCTGAGCCTCCAGAATGCTTGTCACACCCTAGCTAGTCATGCATTAGAGTGTTGCATCATGTTTACTCTTTCATCAGAAACTTGAAATGGGGATGACAGAACCCCCAGTCCCCTCTGAAACCAACTAGGGTTACTGAAATAATTTTTCAATGAACCTGAAATGCCCTTCTAAAATGTCCATCATTTTAGCCTTGGTTCAGAACCTCTGACAAAAGTGGTGCACATTTTTCTAGGCCATTATAGGGTCTTTGAGTTAAATCATAGATATTTGAATTTGGGCATTTAAAATAATATAAAATATTTAAATGCTCAAATATCTCCAAACTAAAATGTTTCATGTTGGAAATAATCTAACTATGAACCAGGAGTAGTTTGGTGAATTTTGGAGTTTCCTAGGTATTTTAATTAATTCAACAAAGTTGCAGATTTATTAAATAAAACAGAAACAGAAAAAAAGGGAAAAACCTACCTGGCGCCACCGCAGGCCCACCAGCCAGCCCACCTGGCCGGCCCAGCCCGGCTACCGCTCCAGCGAGCTGCTTGGCTCGCCAGGCAGGCAGCCAAGGTGCTCGGCGGCGGCACCGCAGCTCGCCACGCAGCTGCTCGCCGCCCCGCCGCCTCCCTCGCCCGGCTAACGCCGTGGATCGGCCTCCCTCTCTCCTCTGAACCCCCCAGACACCCCCTCTCCTCTCCAGCTCCTCCCCTTCGCACGCCCCAGCCATGGCCGACGCCATCGCCGCCACCCCCTCGTCGTAGCCACGCCCTCCGACCACCCCACGCCGTGCCACCGTGTCCACGAGCTTCGCCGCCGTCCACTTCATCGAGCAGCCGAGCCCCGAGCGCTCGCAACGCCCGAGACCACCGCAACGACCTCGCCCGAGCTCGCCGTCGCCGGAGATCCCCTTCAACGCCGTCGTCGCTCCGGTCCATCTCCGGCCGCACCAAGGACTCCGCCGCACTCACTGTGAGCTTAGCCATCTTCCCCTCCCTTCCGTTCTTGCTCCCGAGCCGTGTAGCAACCTCCCGAAGCTCAACCGCACCCACCGCCGTGGAGCTCGTCGCCGACGTGCTCCCGGTCACCCTCCGGCCACAACCTGGAGTCCATCATGCTCACCGAGTCCCACAGCACCTAACCAGCCACTCCCCGAGCCTCACCGAACCCTCCAGCGTCGAGTTCGTCTTCGGCCGAACCCCGGTGGCCGCCAGAGTCGTCGCCGGCGCCAACTCCGGCCACCCCGACCCCAACGGACTCCGCCAAGAGCCGCGGGTCGTCCTCAGCTTCACTCCGGTGGTCGCCACGTTCCATTTGGTGGCCGAAACGACCAAAACCACTATCGCCGCCGCACTGATGGTCGCCGCCGGCCAGAACTCCGGCGAGCTGACGTGGCCTAGTCAATTAGCCACTAACCCACCACCTACTGACGCTGACAGTGGGCCCCAGGGCTTAGTCAAAGCTAACCAGCCCCGGGTCAACGCGGGATTAGCCCCTGGTCACTGACGTGTGGACCCCACACGTCAGGTTTGACCCCAGCCAGCCCTGTTGACCTGCTGACGTCCCTGTGATGTCAGGCTGACGCAGTAAATGATATTTCTGGATTTAAATTAAATCAGGAAATTCCAGAATATTATTTAAACTTAAAAAATTCATAACTTTTATTCTGTAACTCCAAATTGGACAAATTATATATGAAAAATGATCAGAAAAATCCAATCTATCCATCTGTACTATTTTCATGCATGATCAAACAAGTTAAATTGATGTTTTAATCAGAACAAGAAAAGGCACTTTAAAAGGCCATATTTGAATTTGGAATTTGAATCTTTGATTCAAATTTGCTCAAACACTTCTGGCTTTAGTTGCATTAGCCCAACACACTCATATTGCCATGTTTCATGCATGCATCATATTGTTGCACATTGTTTGGTGATGCCTGTGTATCGTTATCCCTTGCGACAGGATCTGTCCCCGAGGAGTACCGGGATTACCCTAACGAAGAACCGTATCCGTGCAACGAACCATCAGGCAAGCAACCAACCATTTGATCATATCGATACAATCCCATGTTCTCCCTCCTGCTCTCTTTTACTGCATTAAGACAACGCGATTCAAACTGTTGTGTGCTGCGGTAGTTGAACCCATTTCCTCTGCATGACCTGTCATTGCCACAGTAACTAGATGAAACCCACTAGCATGTGTAGGAGTTGATTGAGCCATATGTATGTGTTGTTCCTACCTTGCTATGCCTGCTATGCTTAGAGTTGTGTCAGGTCTGGTTCATCTGGGTGATGGGCTAGAGTGAAATGATTATGTCGGTAATGAGAGTGGTGTGGTGAACACGATTTGGTAAAGGTATCGATGAGAGGCCATGTAGGAGTACATGGTGGGTTGTTTCATTGAAGCCGACCTTAAGCACTGAGATCTGTATGTGTGATTTAAGAATCATCTACTACCATGCATTGGGCCCGAAACCAATGGACCCTCTCGACTTCTTATTCACCCTAGTTCTCCGTCCAGGAGTTGCAAGTAGTTTCTGGTGTTTGTAGCCTACTGGAGGCCGTGGACAGCACTGACCGTAGGGGTGGGCTGTGATGCGGTAGGTACGTGGCACGGTGTACCGAATACCCGTTAGGTATCTCGGGAGCCCTGTTCACATCGTTCGGGGCCGTATGGGAAACCTCGGCCGGACTCCCTGCGGATGGAACCTGAATAGGCGATAAACCTGGACTGGAGGCTTAGGTGATTAGGTAGGTCGTGGCCGACACCCACGTTGGGCTTCCGCTTGAAGGTTGCCGAGTACATGTCGTGTAAACGACGGTAAGTGGTGAGAGCGTGTATGAAGAAGTACACCCCTACAGGGTTAACATGATCTATTCGAATAGCCGCGTCCGCGGTAAAGGACTACTTGGTTGCCTATACAGTTCATAGACAAGTAAATGGAAACTACTAAAAGCCTCAAGATAAGTGTGAGTGCCGAGGATGGCTCTTCCGTAGGAAGACGGAGGTGGATCCTCGGTAGTGTATTGAAGTGGTGAATAGTGGACTCGTGTGCGCAAAACTATTTCAAGTTGGAGTATCGTAGGATAGTCTAGCCAAGAGTCAAAGCTGGCTTGCTGCAATAACTCCACCAACCCTTCTTGATACTATGCATGTATGTAGGATCTGATGTAAGTCTTGCTGAGTACCTTTGTACTCATGTTGCTATAATCTACATTTTTTACAGAAGACGCTGCAACCCCTTCTGATGGGTTCTATGTAGACGTTGACATCAACGAGTAGGCTAAGACCCAGGTGGTGACCCTGAGCTTGTGAAGGACCACGTAGTATAGCTAGGCTTTCCAAGCCTCTTTTATTTTACTAGTTGTCTGTACCCAGACAAGTTATTTCCGCTGCTGGTTTGTATGACTGTATGACTTGTATGTGGGGTCGTGAGACCCGTACCTTTGTGTATGTTAAGTATGGCTCACTGAGCCTTAAATAAAGTACTTGTGTCATAGAGTCATGTTGTGATGCTTCGTTGTATTTGCACATATCGAGCATATTGTGTGTATGATTGAAATGCTTGGTATGTGTGGGATCTGACTATCTAGTTGTTTATCTTTAGTAGCCTCTCTTACCGGGAAATGTCTCCTAGTGTTACCGCTGAGCCATGGTAGCTTGCTACTGCTCTGGAACACTTAGGCTGGCCGGCATGTGTCCTTCTTCGTTCCTGTGTCTGTCCCTTCGGGGAAATGTCACGCTTTGAGTACCGGAGTCCTGTTAGCCCGCTACAGCCCGGTTTACCGGAGTCCTGCTAGCCCAGTGCTACAGCCCGGACCCACTTGCTGATGACCGACACGTTCGAAGCTGGGTCATGGATGCCTGTCCCTGTAAGTCTGTGCCACTTTGGGTTTACGACTAGTCATGTCAGCCCGGGCTCTTTATCATATGGATGCTAGCGACACTATCATATACGTGAGCCAAAAGGCGCAAACGGTCCCGGGAAAAAGGTAAGACGACACCCGTGGGGATACCGTGCGTGAGGCCGCAAAGTGATATGAGGTGTTACCAGCTAGATCGATGTGACATCGAGTCGGGGTCCTGACAGGGTTGGCATCAGAGCCGGACTGCCTGTAGGTTCTCCAAGCCAAACTGGTCGATGTTGAGTCTAGAAATTCTTTAGTTATATGTAGGGGAATTGTTTGTGGGTTGGAACGTAAGGCTCTTTTACTCCTTATACCCTATGACATTCTGATCTGAGTCAGTCCATTCTTCCACCGGGGGTTAAGGAATTAGGATCTGTTCTCTCTATCAGGATCACGTGTTACTAATCAGTAGTACCTTATAAGCTTGATGGTTATCAGCCTAGTTCAGTTCTACTACCACATTATGTTGTTGGAATGGTTTCAGAACTTGATATGATGATGTTGAGTGTGTACGAAATCCTTTGTCGAATGTCTCAATATCCTTTTTGAGCATTTACAGCTGTTATGCTGCCGAAATTTTGCTAGAAATTCTAATGCCTTTGCATTATGATTATGCTTTCAGATGGCTACTCGCGACCTCAATCAAGTGGTTCGCCTGACTCGATGCCTAGATGTACCCGGCCATACTGCTAAGTTGGTCAGGGTAATGACTGAGGCTGGATACCGCTGGTATCCTGAGTACACAGTCGAAGAGCAATTCCGAGACTTTAATCAAAGCCAGTATCTCTGCACTGTCAGGATATTTCCATCTTATCCTGGATCCACTGAGCCTCTTCACTGCTCCTATGGACTCGGGGTTACTATCGAGATGGCTGTGCAGGATGCCGCCTACTCTATGATGACCATTATGCGAGTCAGATCTGGTCTATTTCGGGACTCTGATTTCCGGTATATGCCAGGATCACTTCCGGGAGCACAAGGGTATTTCCAGGCTATCTATGCTGACTCCACTCAGGAGGATTCACGGACTCGCACCACTGCTGAGATGCTCGAGGATAAGGACCGTGAAAATCGGGCCTTAAGGTTAGAGCTCTTCAATACCCGTGCTGACCACTGGGCCACTTTGACTCGGTTCGCACCGGCGGTGCAAGCTGGATATTCAGATATGCGCGATCTCTATCCTGTGAGATCTGCTCTGCCAGACGTGATGGTTTGGCGTGATGTAGGAGGCATCACCCCACCTCGCGGTCCCCACAGGCCACCGTTTGCTGGTCCAAGGCCTCATCCTAGCCCCTATGGTCCACAAGCTCCGCGAGACCGTCTGTTTCCGGATGATCATGTTGAACTTCCAGGCTATGGAGGTGACTTCTACGAGGACTACTACGGATCGGTCTGAGTTAGTAGTAGTATCACTAGTTCGCACTAGCTGTGTCGTCTATCGTCCCGCGTGACTCGTGGGATATGACCTAGTTTGTACTCTTTCCGGAGATGTAGAAAAATAATGTATAGGAGCTTGAGATGCCTCCGATGAGATGTAATCCTCTTTTCACCGTTTTAGTACTTTGCTTGGTCTTGTACTAAGCCTGTATGGTGTGTATGACGATGGAATAAAGAAGCAGTTTCTGTATCTACCATGTCATACGGATGATCATCTTGCATTTCGAGTTATTCCTTACACTCTATATCCTATGTCGGAATTTTATCATTCTGACTAAATCATTGTCTTGTTTACCTAGGATGGTCAACACGCGCGCTAACCCTGCTTCCCAAGAGCAGGCCGAAGGCAGTGAAGCCAGAAATGAACATCTGCCTCAACCTCCTTCACTAGCCGAGGTTATGATGGAAGCTGAGAGAAACAAGCGGGAGACAAACCGTTTGTTGGAGCGTATTGAACAGAATACAGCACACCATCAGAGGGCTAACGTGGTGTCACTCAGTGATTTTATCAAATTGCATCCACCCACGTTCCACCACTCCGTCGAGCCTCTCGACGCTGATGACTGGCTTCGCAGTATCTCTCACAAACTGCGTTCCGCGCTGGTAGCTGAGGCTGACAAGGTCACCTTTGCTGCATATCATCTTGAAGGCCCCGCCAGTTTATGGTGGGAGAATTATGGAGCTATGCGCCCAGCAGGCCATGTCACAACTTGGGCTGAGTTTAGTGAGGCATTCCGTGAACATCACATTCCGGAGGGTCTCATCGACCATAAGCGTGAAGAATTTTGCAATTTCACCCAAGGCCGACTTTCTGTGGATGTCTATAGCAGGGAGTTTGGTAATCTTGCACGATATGCAACCGAGGAAGTTTCTACTGACGCCAAGAAGCAAGCAAGGTTCCGTAAGGGCCTTAGTCCTGAGCTTCGCCGCGACCTTCGTCTGCATGAGTGCACATCCTTTTCGAAACTTGTCAACAAAGCCATCAGTGCTGAAACTGGTCAGACTGACTATGACGCAACACGCAAGCATGGACGTGACATGGGTTCCTCATCCGGTGCTGGTCCTCAGAAGCGCCGCGTGTGGGTACCCAACACCGCCCTGCCACCCAGGTTCACACCGAGGCCATCTTTCCAGGCGCCTCGCCCCGCTCAACAGTCTGCTCCAGCTAAGCCCTATGGGGGTCCAACCAATAATGCTCCTCCACGTACCAGTTCCGTGACTTGTTTCAAGTGTGGGGAATCTGGTCACTATATGCGTGAGTGTCCCCAGACCAACCCCAATCAATCTGCTAAAGCTGCTGGCCGTGGCAAGCCGACAGGGAAAGTATTCCACGCCAAACCGGTCACCGCTTCACGTGGCCATGTCAATTGTGTCTCCGCCGAAGAAGCTCAAGAGGATCCCAACGTCGTTCTCGGTACGCTTCTTGTTAATTGCCACCCGGCATCTGTTCTTTTCGATACAGGAGCCTCTCATTCTTTTATATCTAAAAATTATGCTCGTTTGCATAACGTTGCATTCTGTGACTTGCCATCCTCTATGGTAATTCAAACTCCGGGATCCAAATGGCAAACTTCTAGAGTAAGCCATGGAAATGAAATCCAAGTCGACAGACTTGTTTTTCTCGCATCTTTGATAGCCCTTAAATCTTCAGATATTAATATCATTTTGGGTATGGACTGGATGTCAGCTCATCATGCCCAAATTGATTGCTTCTCTAGGACTGTTCAACTCACCCATCCTTCGGGGAAGATAGTCAATGTTTTGACTCGAATAGCCAAGCGACAATTATTTTCTCTTAACGCCAGCCCTTTGCCAGACCTTGAGGACGTTCCGGTAGTCCGTGACTTCCCGGATGTCTTTCCAGAAGAATTGCCAGGGGTTCCACCTGACAGGGATGTTGAGTTTGTAATAGACCTCATTCCAGGTACCGTTCCGATTGCTAGAAGACCCTACAAGATGGCACCCCTAGAACTAGCCGAGCTTAAGAAACAACTAGATGAGTCCTTGAAAAAGGGTTTCATCCGACCTAGTTCATCTCCGTGGGCTTGTCCCGTCCTATTCGTCAAGAAGAAGGATGGTACGGACCGGATGGTTGTAGATTACCGACCTGTCAACCTGGTCACAATCAAGAACAAATATCCACTTCCCAGGATCAACGATCTGTATGATCAGCTCGCTGGATCCTCAGTCTTCTCCAAGATGGATTTGAGGTTGGGATACCATCAAATCAAAATCAGAAACGGGGACATTCCTAAAACGGCCTTTGTTACTCGTTATGGCCAATACGAGTACACCGTCATGTCCTTCGGTTTAACCAACGCTCCAGCCACCTTTTCTCGGTTAATGAACTCAATCTTCATGGAGTATTTGGATAAATTCGTCGTAGTTTATCTCGATGATATACTCATCTACTCCAAGAACGAGGAAGAACATGCCGAACATCTAAGACTAGTGTTGCAGAAACTTCGAGAGCATCGCCTTTATGCCAAATTTTCTAAATGTGAATTCTGGTTGTCAGAAGTGACCTATCTGGGTCATGTAATATCTGGTAAAGGTATTGCTGTTAACCCTGAGCGAGTTCAAGCCGTCCTTGATTGGACTCCACCCGAATCGGTTAAGCAAGTTCGGAGTTTTCTAGGCTTAGCGAGCTATTGCCGTCGCTTTGTCGAGAACTTCTCCAAAGTTGCTAAACCCCTAACCGAACTCCTCAAGAAAGATAAGAAGTTTGAATGGACTCCACAATGTGAGCACAGTTTTCAGGAACTGAAAAGACGCCTGACTTCTGCTCCCGTGCTGGTACCGCCAGATTTCTCCAAGGACTTTGTTATCTACTGTGACGCCTCGCGACAAGGACTAGGTTGCATTCTCATGCAAGATCGACACGTAATTGCTTACGCTTCACGGCAATTGCACCCACATGAGGAGAATTATCCTACTCATGATCTAGAGCTTGCAGCCGTAGTCTATGCACTTAAGACCTGGCGACATTACCTCCTCGGTAATCGTTGCGAAATATTCACTGATCACCAAAGTCTGAAGTACATTTTCACCCAACCGGATCTGAATCTCAGGCAAAGACGTTGGGTTGAATTGATCACTGACTTCGACTTAGGAATAACCTATACCCCAGGGAAAGCCAACGTCATGGCTGATGCGCTAAGTCGTAAATCTTATTGTAACAACCTGATGTTACAACAAAGTCAACCGCTTCTCCATGAGGAATTTCGAAAGCTTAACCTTCACATTGTACCTCAAGGTTTTCTCTCCACCTTGGTGGCAAAACCTACCCTTACGGATCAAATTATCAAAGCACAGAAGGTAGATCCGGGAATCTCCCACATCAAGAGGAACATTCAGAAAGGAATTGCGGGTTGTTTCTCCATTGATGATCAAGGAGTCGTATACTTCGGGAATCGACTAGTGGTTCCCAAAGTGCGAAACCTGAGGCGTTTGATCCTTAAGGAAGCTCATGAATCTCCTCTCACCATTCATCCCGGTAGTACTAAAATGTATCAGGATCTACGCCAGAGGTTCTGGTGGACTAGGATGAAGAGAGAAATTGCTCAGTATATTGCCAATTGCGACGTCTGCCGTCGTGTAAAAGCAGAGCATCAACGGCCTGCTGGCACCCTTCAACCCTTAGCTATTCCTGAATGGAAATGGGATAAAATTGGTATGGATTTCATTACCGGTTTTCCCAGGACCAAGAGGGGGAATAATGCTATTTTCGTCGTGGTCGATCGTCTTTCCAAAGTAGCTCATTTCCTACCTGTTCGTGAGAGTATTACCGCTAGTCAGCTGGCAGATTTGTACATCTCCCGAATAGTGTCCCTCCATGGTGTTCCTTTGGAAATCAATTCGGATCGAGGAAGTCTTTTCACCTCTCGATTTTGGGAAAGTTTCCAAAATGCTATGGGAACTCGTCTCTCCTTTAGCACCGCTTTCCACCCCCAGTCAAGTGGTCAAGTGGAACGCGTCAATCAGATTCTAGAAGACATGCTTCGAGCCTCCGTTATCTCTTTCGGAATGGATTGGGAGAAGTGCCTTCCATTTGCCGAATTCGCTTACAACAACAGCTATCAATCTAGCTTGGGTAAAGCCCCTTTTGAATTCTCTATGGACGACGATGTCGAACACCCCTTAACTGGTCAGAGACCGGGGAAAGACAATTCTTTGGCCCGGATATGATTCAGGAAGCAGAAGAACAAGTTCGTATCGTTCGTGAAAAGTTGAAAACAGCCCAATCCCGTCAAAAGAGTCAATATGACCGAAAACATAAGGCTATGACTTTCGAGGTTGACGAGAAGGCTTACCTTCGGGTCACCCCTCTGAAGGGAACCCATCGTTTCGGTATCAAAGGCAAATTGGCTCCTCGTTACATTGGACCTTTTCGCATTCTTGCCAAACGAGGAGAAGTTGCCTACCAGTTGGAACTACCTCCGCACCTCTCCAGAGTTCACGATGTCTTCCACGTTTCTCAACTCAGGCGTTGCTTCTCGGATCCTATCCGTGAAGTGGACCACGAAACGCTTGATCTCCAAGATAATCTTACATATCGAGAGTACCCCATTCGTATCCTCGATCAAGCCGAACGTACCACGCGACGTCATAATATCAAGTTTCTCAAGGTTCAATGGTCGCATCATTCTGAAGATGAAGCAACTTGGGAAAGGGAGGATCGTCTTCGACTCGAGTACCCCGCCTTCTTCTCGGAGGAACCCAAATCTCGGGACAAGATTCTTTTGAGTGGGGGTGAGTTGTCACACCCTAGCTAGTCATGCATTAGAGTGTTGCATCATGTTTACTCTTTCATCAGAAACTTGAAATGGGGATGACAGAACCCCCAGTCCCCTCTGAAACCAACTAGGGTTACTGAAATAATTTTTCAATGAACCTGAAATGCCCTTCTAAAATGTCCATCATTTTAGCCTTGGTTCAGAACCTCTGACAAAAGTGGTGCACATTTTTCTAGGCCATCATAGGGTCTTTGAGTTAAATCATAGATATTTGAATTTGGGCATTTAAAATAATATAAAATATTTAAATGCTCAAATATCTCCAAACTAAAATGTTTCATGTTGGAAATAATCTAACTATGAACCAGGAGTAGTTTGGTGAATTTTGGAGTTGCCTAGGTATTTTAATTAATTCAACAAAGTTGCAGATTTATTAAATAAAACAGAAACAGAAAAAAGGGAAAAACCTACCTGGCGCCACCGCAGGCCCACCAGCCAGCCCACCTGGCCGGCCCAGCCCGGCTACCGCTCCAGCGAGCTGCTTGGCTCGCCAGGCAGGCAGCCAAGGTGCTCGGCGGCGGCACCGCAGCTCGCCACGCAGCTGCTCGCCGCCCCGCCGCCTCCCTCGCCCGGCTAACGCCGTGGATCGGCCTCCCTCTCTCCTCTGAACCCCCCAGACACCCCCTCTCCTCTCCAGCTCCTCCCCTTCGCACGCCCCAGCCATGGCCGACGCCATCGCCGCCACCCCCTCGTCGTAGCCACGCCCTCCGACCACCCCACGCCGTGCCACCGTGTCCACGAGCTTCGCCGCCGTCCACTTCATCGAGCAGCCGAGCCCCGAGCGCTCGCAACGCCCGAGACCACCGCAACGACCTCGCCCGAGCTCGCCGTCGCCGGAGATCCCCTTCAACGCCGTCGTCGCTCCGGTCCATCTCCGGCCGCACCAAGGACTCCGCCGCACTCACTGTGAGCTTAGCCATCTTCCCCTCCCTTCCGTTCTTGCTCCCGAGCCGTGTAGCAACCTCCCGAAGCTCAACCGCACCCACCGCCGTGGAGCTCGTCGCCGACGTGCTCCCGGTCACCCTCCGGCCACAACCTGGAGTCCATCATGCTCACCGAGTCCCACAGCACCTAACCAGCCACTCCCCGAGCCTCACCGAACCCTCCAGCGTCGAGTTCGTCTTCGGCCGAACCCCGGTGGCCGCCAGAGTCGTCGCCGGCGCCAACTCCGGCCACCCCGACCCCAACGGACTCCGCCAAGAGCCGCGGGTCGTCCTCAGCTTCACTCCGGTGGTCGCCACGTTCCATTTGGTGGCCGAAACGACCAAAACCACTATCGCCGCCGCACTGATGGTCGCCGCCGGCCAGAACTCCGGCGAGCTGACGTGGCCTAGTCAATTAGCCACTAACCCACCACCTACTGACGCTGACAGTGGGCCCCAGGGCTTAGTCAAAGCTAACCAGCCCCGGGTCAACGCGGGATTAGCCCCTGGTCACTGACGTGTGGACCCCACACGTCAGGTTTGACCCGAGCCAGCCCTGTTGACCTGCTGACGTCCCTGTGATGTCAGGCTGACGCAGTAAATGATATTTCTGGATTTAAATTAAATCAGGAAATTCCAGAATATTATTTAAACTTAAAAAATTCATAACTTTTATTCTGTAACTCCAAATCGGACAAATTATATATGAAAAATGATCAGAAAAATCCAATCTATCCATCTGTACTATTTTCATGCATGATCAAACAAGTTAAATTGATGTTTTAATCAGAACAAGAAAAGGCACTTTAAAAGGCCATATTTGAATTTGGAATTTGAATCTTTGATTCAAATTTGCTCAAACACTTCTGGCTTTAGTTGCATTAGCCCAACACACTCATATTGCCATGTTTCATGCATGCATCATATTGTTGCACATTGTTTAGTGATGCCTGTGTATCGTTATCCCTTGCGACAGGATCTGTCCCCGAGGAGTACCGGGATTACCCTAACGAAGAACCGTATCCGTGCAACGAACCATCAGGCAAGCAACCAACCATTTGATCATATCGATACAATCCCATGTTCTCGCTCCTGCTCTCTTTTACTGCATTAAGACAACGCGATTCAAACTGTTGTGTGCTGCGGTAGTTGAACCCATTTCCTCTGCATGACCTGTCATTGCCACAGTAACTAGATGAAACCCACTAGCATGTGTAGGAGTTGATTGAGCCATATGTATGTGTTGTTCCTACCTTGCTATGCCTGCTATGCTTAGAGTTGTGTCAGGTCTGGTTCATCTGGGTGATGGGCTAGAGTGAAATGATTATGTCGGTAATGAGAGTGGTGTGGTGAACACGATTTGGTAAAGGTATCGATGAGAGGCCATGTAGGAGTACATGGTGGGTTGTTTCATTGAAGCCGACCTTAAGCACTGAGATCTGTATGTGTGATTTAAGAATCAGCTACTACCATGCATTGGGCCCGAAACCAATGGACCCTCTCGACTTCTTATTCACCCTAGTTCTCCGTCCAGGAGTTGCAAGTAGTTTCTGGTGTTTGTAGCCTACTGGAGGCCATGGACAGCGCTGACCGTAGGGGTGGGCTGTGATGCGGTAGGTACGTGGCACGGTGTACCGAATACCCGTTAGGTATCTCGGGAACCCTGTTCACATCGTTCGGGGCCGTATGGGAAACCTCAGCCGGACTCCCTGCGGATGGAACCTGAATAGGCGATAAACCTGGACTGGAGGCTTAGGTGATTAGGTAGGTCGTGGCCGACACCCACGTTGGGCTTCCGCTTGAAGGTTGCCGAGTACATGTCGTGTAAACGACGGTAAGTGGTGAGAGCGTGTATGAAGAAGTACACCCCTGCAGGGTTAACATGATCTATTCGAATAGCCGCGTCCGCGGTAAAGGACTACTTGGTTGCCTATACAGTTCATAGACAAGTAAATGGAAACTACTAAAAGCCTCAAGATAAGTGTGAGTGCCGAGGATGGCTCTTCCGTAGGAAGACGGAGGTGGATCCTCGGTAGTGTATTGAAGTGGTGAGTAGTGGACTCGTGTGCGCAAAACTATCTCAAAATGGAGTATCGTAGGATAGTCTAGCCAAGAGTCAAAGCTGGCTTGCTGCAATAACTCCACCAACCCTTCTTGATACTATGCATGTATGTAGGATCTGATGTAAGTCTTGCTGAGTACCTTTGTACTCATGTTGCTATAATCTACATTTTTACAGAAGACGCTGCAACCCCTTCTGATGGGTTCTATGTAGACGTTGACATCAACGAGTAGGTTAAAGACCCAGGTGGTGACCCTGAGCTTGTGAAGGACCACGTAGTATAGCTAGGCTTTCCAAGCCTCTTTTATTTACTAGTTGTCTGTACTCAGACAAGTTACTTCCGCTGTTGGCTTGTATGATTGTATGACTTGTATGTTGGGTCGTGAGACCCGTACCTTTGTGTGTATGCTATGTATGGCTCTCTGAGCCCTAAATAAAGTACTTGTGTCGTAGAGTCATGTTGTGATGCTTCGTTGTATTTGCACATATCGAGCATATTGTGTGTATGATTGAAATGCTTGGTATGTGTGGGATCTGACCATCTAGTTGTTTATCTTTAGTAGCCTCTCTTACCGGGAAATGTCTCCTAGTGTTACCGCTGAGCCATGGTAGCTTGCTACTGCTCTGGAACACTTAGGCTGGCCGGCATGTGTCCTTCTTTGTTCCTATGTCTGTCCCTTCGGGGAAATGTCACGCTTTGAGTACCGGAGTCCTGTTAGCCCGCTACAGCCCGGTTTACCGGAGTCCTGCTAGCCCAGTGCTACAGCCCGTACCCACTTGCTGATGACCGACACGTTCGAAGCTGGGTCATGGATGCCTGTCCCTGTAAGTCTGTGCCACTTTGGGTTTACGACTAGTCATGTCAGCCCGGGCTCTTTATCATATGGATGCTAGCGACACTATCATATACGTGAGCCAAAAGGCGCAAACGGTCCCGGGAAAAAGGTAAGACGACACCTGTGGGGATACCGTGCGTGAGGCCGCAAAGTGATATGAGGTGTTACCAGCTAGATCGATGTGACATCGAGTCGGGGTCCTGAGAATGCTCCTCAGCAGGCGCTGATGAGTGGCAGCCGCGTTCGGCAGGCCGAGAGGCATCTGAATGTAGATGTGGGGTGGACCCTTGCAACACCCCACGCGTGAAGGCCAGAGGCGCCCCTGAGACGCGGCTCGGTTGAGCCCTGGCACATCGGTGCAGACGCGCAGCCCACCATCCTCACCTAGATGGGGGGCTACGGCGGGTAAGCGGCAGCTGCCGCACATGACTCTTGACTCCTGCAGCTCCTGAGTGTTTCTCGTGATGAACTCCTGAGGGTTTGGCCCTACTTGCCTTATACCTTCCTGAGGGAAACGTGCTTTGAAGCACGCCTCCAAGTGGTGCCCGAGCGCCTCCCTCGTGACCTTGGCAAAGTCGGTGGCCCTCCAGGAGAGAGCCCCCGAGCCTTGCCCGAGGAGGGCGCCGGGCGTGCCTTCCTATGCGACAGAGGGTGGCGCCTCTTGGACGGGAGCGGATCCTGATGCAATGCCTCTGGAGGTGCCTGCCTCCTGATGGTTTGGGCTAGGTGAAGTCTTCTTCTTCTTAGGGACTGCCTCGGGAAGGCTCCCGCTCCTGTAATCTGGGTCTTCAATTTCCGCGGCTTGGAAGGCACGCTCAAGAGAACACATTGCATCCTTATCCTCACAGGGGACTGTGATGAATCCACCACTTCCTGGCATCTCGAGGACATTGTAGCCATGGTGAGTCACTGCCATGAACTTGGCCAGGGCTGGGTACCCGAGGATGGCATTGTACGGCAGGCGAATGTGGGCGACGTCGAAGTCAATGAGCTCGGTGCGGTAGTTGTTGCGCTGCCAAAAGGTGACAGGAAGGCGAACCTGCCCTATCGGAATAGTGGAACCATCAGTAACTCTTAAGAAAGGCTTGGTCGGCTGAAGCTGATCATATGGAACTTGGAGATTGTTGAACGTCTCGATGGACAGAACATTGAGTCCTGCTCCACCATCGATGAGGGTCCTGGTGACTTGCACATTGCTGATGACTGGGGAACAAAGCATTGGGAGGACTCCGGCCATTGCCGTGCACTTGAGGTGATCCGCTGAGCTGAATGTGATAGCACACGCAGACCACCTGAGAGGGCGCATGGCCTCAAGCTTGGGGAGGACTGCATTCACCTCGTGAGCAAACTGCTTGAAGATGCGCTATGAGGCTGGGGCTTGGGCGCCGCCAAGGATGCAAGCAATTGCGCGCGGCTCCTGGAAGCCCCCAGCCCCCTCGTCCTGATGCTGGTCTTCATTCCTCCTTGGCGGTGGTGGCAGAGGAGGGAGGCCTGCGTTGCATTGCGGGTGATCTTCACGAGGCTGATCCCTCCAACCTCCCTCGCGAGGCTGGTTTTGCCAGCGGTCCTCGCGAGGTCGGTCACGCCATCCTTGGCGAGGGCCACGGTCTTCTCATCGTCCTCCACCTCTTCCTCCTCCTCGGTCATAGCCCCGATCGTTGCGCTCGGGGCGTCGGTTGATACGTCCATCTCGCACAGCCCTGAGCGCTTGGCATTTGTTGGTGTTGTGGGTGTGGAGGTCGTGGTACACGCAGTACCGGCTGCCCTTGGATGACTCCAGCTAATCCCTGCCTCGCTTGGTGTCTGGCTCCGCTGCGAGGACAACCGCTCCTCTGTGCTTCACGTCATTGACCTTGGGATTCTTCTCTTCCGGAACAGTAGCTGGAAGCTTGGGGAGGGAGAGGCGCCCTTCTTCATCCCTGGCACACTTATTCGCCAAGTTGAACAGCTCCAGAGATGTGCACAGGTCTTCATGGATTGCTAGCTCCTCTTTCATCTTGATGTCATGCACGCCATCGGAGAAGGCTGAGATGATGGCTTCCTCAGTCACCCTGGGGATCTTGAGGCGGGCGTTGTTTAAGCGCTGGATGTACTTCTGAAGGGTCCCTCCTGGCATTTGCTTGATGCGGCGCAGGTCAATCATGGCCGGGGGCCGGCCGCGAGTGCCTTGGAAGTTCGTGATGAAGCGAGCGTGCATCTCGTCCCAAGAGGAGATCGTGCCGGGAGGCAGGTTCAGGAGCCAGGTGCAGGCGCCATCCTTGAGCACCATGGGAAACCAGTTCACCATGACCTTTTCGTCCCCGTTGGCTGCCTCGATGCCCAGCTCGTAGAGCTGGAGGAACTCCGTGGGGTCGGCAGTACCAACGTAGCGAGGAGGCAGATCTGGCTTGAACTTGCCCGGCCAGGCAACACTATGCAGCTCGGCGGTGAAGGCGCGGCAGCCTACAGTGGCTACAGAGGGCCTTTGGTGACGAAGGGCTTGATCCTGGAGGTCTCCGGGTGCTGCGGCCAGCAGCAGCGCGGGGTCTTGGCGCGCTGCAGCAGGAACGCGGTCGTGGCGTGCTGGCGCTGGGAGCACGCTAGCAACTTCTTGAGGGAGAGGGACCTCTTGGCATCTCTTTTCTTGCTGCGCGGGCGCTGGGCACGGTGAATCTCGTCCAGGGGCCACGCGCCTTGGGGCCAGGGCACCTTCTTGAGGAGGAGGCGGCGGAGGTGCCTCCGGAGCTGTGTTGTCGGCGCAGGGCGGAGGGCGATGCAGCGAGAGGGACAGCGCAGGCGAGCCCCCTGCGGCGGTGACGAGCTCGGTGATATGAGCGAGCCACTCGTCGTAGAGGTTGTCGATGGGGTGATAGTGCAGGAGCTCACATGCCAGGAGCAGCACGGCGTGCGCGTCCACGGGAGCGCGATGAGCGTGCGACAACGAGCCTGTCGGATTTAGCGACGGGGTGGCGGTGCGGCCTTCCCGCCGCACCAAGGGATGCAGCAACGACGCCTCCTACTCGTTTCCCGCCAGGCCGGTGGCGGCATGGGTGGCAGGCGACGGGGAACGACGGGGAGGCCCGCCGACAGGGGCCGTCTTGGCGACATGGGCCGCGAGAGCAGCCCGACGCTCGGCGCGGGCTCGGCGAGCGTTAGACATGGGCGCGACGGACGACGAAACGCGAGGCGGTGGAAGAAGGATTCCGGCGCACCCCTACCTGGCGTGCCAAATGTCAGATTTCGGGTTCCAGCAGACCCTTGAGGTTCGAACTTTATGGTGTGCGCGAAGATCTCTCCCCTACCAACTCACGTCTCGAAGCCTCGCAAGGGATCTAAGCTAGAAAGATGAACACACAAGGGACATGAGGTTTATACTGGTTTAGGCCACCATTGTGGTGTAATACCCTACTCCAGTGTGTGGTGTGGTGGATTGCCTCAGGGGCTGATGATGTACAATACAAAGGGACAACAGCCTCGCGAGGGGCTGTTCTTGAGCTGGTGCGATGAATTGCTTGGGTGAGTTCAATTGCCTCTCTCTCTCTCTCTCTCTAGTCTACCCAAAATATGGATCTCTCCCTCCTTACTCTGTGGTGGCTAGCTCTATTTGTAGAGGGAGGCCCTGGGCCTCTCCCCAAATAATGAGTGGGAAGGGCGCCAACAATTGGCCATTTTGAAGGGGAACATCTAGTACACTTATCCTGACTAAAGTTGGTCTTCGACTGCCAAAGACTCTAACGGTGACGCCGTTCTGGGCTCCACGGTGACCTCCATCCTACCGTCCCGCTGGTCTTGGTCTTGTTGCACCGAAACAGTAACCTTTGCCTGATGCCTTGGCCTGTGCTTGCCCCCTTTGCACCAAAGGGGAAACAAGGACACTACACAGGTAGGCGACTGCCTGGCACCCGCTTGGTCTCGATCGTCATGGTTTGCATCATGGGCACCTCACGAGGTACCCTGCCTTGATCTCTCCGCCTCCTCGCGAGCTCGCCTGATGAGGCTGCTCCTGAGAAAGCTTCCTGTCGTCCGCCCCGTGAGGCTTAGCCCCTCGCGAGGGTCTTGAGCTTGAGCTGATGAAGCTGGGCTGCACTGGGCCTCCGCTTGAGCCATGCCGTAGGCTGCAGGCAGGCAAGTCTGGCGACCCCCGTTCCCAGTACGCCAACACTTGCTCCCATACATATCTTCGGAACATGCACTGGTTTCTGCCGCCAGGGTCGTTGGGGATGACCATGCTCTTCGTTGGGGAAACCAGAGAGCATGGTGTCCGGTGCAGATGATGTGCAGAGGTCTTCAGGTGGCAATGATGCAAATGGCCGCGGCAACCCACGATGCGCCATGAACGGGGACGACTGTTCCAACGAGTCGTGTTTGCCGGTGACTCCATGTCCTCCATCTGGTCCTCCGGCAGTGTCACTGTCCGTGCCTGCCCTCCGGTTTCTTCCTCCTTGCTGAGGAGCGGCGCCATCCTGATCCTGGGGTGGCGTCGTATCCCAGTTGGGTCCGCCAACGGCCACCTCGACCTCTTCCTGAAGGAGATGAACAAAGGAGAAGACATCATGGGGCACTTATCTTTTTTCAATCTTAAATTTGTAGGTACTTGCCAAATTTTAATTAAAATAATGTAATCTCTCGAGTCCATACTTGTGTTCTCTAAGGCTTGTACTTGTATGATCAGCATATTAATGAAAAAGATGAGCCTTGCTAGGAACTCGTGCATGTGTATGGGCATGCAGAGGAGAAATGCCTCGTTAGTTTAGATAAACAAGTCTTCCCTGCAAGCTATCCTGCCGGTACCCTTTTTATTTTGTTACCAGGGATCGTAGTCTAGCAGGAAAACAAATAAAAGGGACCAGCCGCCCGCCAACCCTTTTTCATCAAAGGCCACTGCGACTACTCAGGAGAAGCAACGTTTGAGCCAAAAAGTAGGAGCACCTAAGCTTCAAAGAGTGGCGAGGTTTTCTCACACACAAGTTTTAGCTTATAGAGAACTTATGTTTAAGAGGTAGAACTTATTTGTTTGTCTTGCCGGGGATCGCAGCGCTAGTCCATCTCCTCAACTTGTTGTACAAGCCCAATTCATGGAAGGACCCTGCAGCTTCATGCAGATGAGAATGATGCAGGATGCGATCCTATCTATATGCAAATGCAAATGCTCATGAAATGCTTATGCAATGCTCTTGGAATGCTCATGTATGCGTGCAACTTGGTCGGGGGGCCCCAACGCTTCATTTATTTCTCTAGTGCTCACACTACTAGGAAAATGCTTATAGATAGAAGTTTACCAGTAGCGTTTGTTTATAACCCCACACTACTAGTAGTTAGTAGTAGCCCTGGCTATAAAGAGTGCTATTGCTATCAGTTAGCAGCAGCGCTTGCTACCTAGACCCACGCTACCGCTAAGTGTTACACACCACACCCACTGGTTAAAAAATAACAGCAGCGCCTGTCGTCCAATCTGCGCTACTGCTAGTTTAGGATCTATAGCGCCTGTTTATCTAAGCGTGCTACTGCTAATTTTTCTATGTATAACATTTTACCAGTAGCGTGTGTTTTTGGCCCGCGCTATAAGTAGTGCAACTAGTTGTAGATATTTTGCAAGCTCCCATAGAAGTAGCGCGTATAGGTGACCTGCGCTACTGCTATGCCCGCTAGCCACCTACCACCTTTCCCCTTCTTCCTTCCCTCTCTTCTTCCCCCTTCCTTTATCCCCCTTTCCTTGCACCTTGCTCGTTCCTTTCAATGCTCCCCCTCCACCACCCCTCCATTAGAGCCCTCCCTCCCCCTCTTCTTTGCCCCTCCACCACCCCT